>NC_089846.1:30532304-30832304 GCF_035609145.1 Eleutherodactylus coqui
TGCATTGTACTGTGCTTTTTTTGCACACGCTGCGCCTGTTCATATGCGCACGTGACACACACACTCCCACCCTGATTTATAAGGCTATTTAACCTAATGATGGCCACATGTGTTCTTTTTTTCACTGCTTTGCACAGCATAGTGCGCATTTGCACATTGAGCTCACCTCCCATAGACTTCTATAGGGACCATTGGGGTGCAAATGCACACAAAATAGAACATGTCCTAATTTGTGCATTGAAATCAGTGGGTTCTATTCTCTGCGTACTGCACTTGCAAATACGTCCATCCGAACGGGTCCTAATACGCGGGCAACATCCGCCCGTGTGAGTGAGCCCTAAGACAGAGCTGTCTCATCACAAAGCATATTCTCATTCCTACAAACAGGTCAGCAGCGCCAAGACTTGATGTTTACTCTCTCTTCCAACTTGTAGGTTAGATTTATAGACCTGGACTCAGTTAGCACCCATATATTCCATCTAATTATTTATACCTTCTTTATTACGCCTCCATAAATCGAGGTCTATTAACATGACTCTTCCTTTGCTAAACCAGATTAATGTATTATTCTCAAGACACAGTTATAAATACTTGCAGGGTTTTTTTGATGCCACAAATCCTTTTTCCGGGATGAGCTGAATTAAAACAGTAATAAAAATCACAATAAATATGACTATTTGTTTTACAGCAGTATTGGAGTTCTGGGGATTTACTGGTCTCATGGTGGATGAGAATGCCATAGATTAACCCCTGGGGTCAGTGATGTATTGACAGGTGTCAAGAGGGAAGCTCTGAGAAGATATTACTTAGAATTAATTAGTTATGTCATTGTTATTAAGAATATTTTTTATAAGAATCTGAAACTCTACCAAGCATGATAATATGAATATAGTAAAATCTCTTTAAACCTGCAGCTGATGACTTGTTAATTCTCTTTATCCAGCATGTAAGAAAGACCAATGATGGATATACCCAACAGACTGGCACTTGAGATCCTCATGGGCGGGTCCATGGCATTATTAGTACCAGTAGCACACAGCATGTGTACCGGTAGGCAGATCCAAAGTACAGTTTGCTGTTAAAGGGGTTGTCTAGGAAATGAACCAAATGGCTACCATGTTCAGCCTATGAGAAACCCATCCTAGACTAGAGAAGGAGATAGATCCGCAAAAGGTGGCCATTTTGCGCATTTCCAAGACAACCCTTTAAGGATATGGTGAGGAACACTCAAAACGGTTGTCTCTAGAGATGCCATGAGTGGAGGTGAAACTGCTATGACCCTTGCTGAACAAAGTGTCAGTGAAATCTGAAAAGTGCATGTCCCTTTGACTTCTTTCAGCTCAATAGACCTTTTTAGGAGGTTATATGGTCAGCCATTGACTATAATGTGTAAATCAAGTAGCCTACTAAAACAAGCTAAGTGATGGTGAAGGTTCACAGAGCTTTGCTAGCACCACTACATTGTAGGTTACAGTGGTCAAAGTCCCATCAACTGCAGATTGATGGCTTATCTATATAGCATCCAATGTCCTTAGTACAATAACCCCTCTAAAGTGATTGTAAGGCTTGAGATATGAATCTGTGTGACCAGAAGCGTAACTTGAAGGTTTTGGGCCCCAATGCAAAACCTGTAACAGGGCCCCCAACGATAATACTTTATTCATAGTACTGGGCTCCCTATATGGAGAAGAGAGGCCTTATGGGCCCCCTAAGGCTCCTGGGCCCGGGTGCAACCGCATCCCCTATAGTTATGCCCCTGCTTGTGGCTACAACTGCTTTGACAATTGCTAGGTATTCAGCCCTAACGCCTTCCAAAGAGGTCTTTGCTGCAGGGTAATTCCCAGAACAATCACCAGTTGGCAGCCCGATGCCACTGCGGTGACAGTGTCCCTGGTGGTGGCATTGCTATGCAGATTCAGGATAGGATGCAACAGAAGGAGTTAAAAAAATATGTAATATTTATTTATCAACGAAGGAATAAAAATGAGTAATGTTATAACAACAGATAAGCAATTAAACTTTTACTGTAGATTTTCCTGCTGCTAACTTCGGCTAACTAAATCTTTGAAATTATATTTTTTTGATGTACAATACAAAATAACCATAAGGCAGAAAACAGTATCAATAATGCTGTAAAGATATCAATCCTGTTAAACAGAAATATAAATCCCAAAGTCCATACTTCTAGGCAGGGGCGTAACTATAGAGGACGCAGGGGATGCGGTTGCACCCGGGCCCAGGAGCCTTAGGGGGCCCATAAGGCCTCTCTTCTCCATATAGGAAGCCTAGTACTATGAGTAAAGCATTATAGTTGGGGGCCCTGTTACAGGTTTTGCATTGGGGGCCAGGAGCTTCAAGTTACACCTCTGCTTCTAGGGGTGATCACTATACTACTAGCAACAAAGCCCACTTTAAAGAGTTTTAGCCTCAGCTGATATGTCTCTATAGTGTGTACCCTGTCAGCCTATCTCAGTTCATAAGGGCTTAAACACATGGGTGCATGCTCAAATACCCTTGCCGCTACGGAGCGTATTTGCCATGAACCAGTGATTTCTTTCTGATTGACTATTCAAACTTCACGCTATTGCGCACAAGTTTGTTTTTTTTAAGCGGGAAGTTAGGTCGTGCCTTAACTTTTTTCACATGTAGAGAACCTACGCATGAGACAGATAGGGCAAGCCCTATCTTTTCTCGCATGTAGTAATATCGTGCAAGAATTACACTAGTCAAGATGAAACCATTCAAATCAATGATTTCGTTCCGTCACTTTTTGTGGCCGCGATTTTCACAGCCGCAAAAAGCTGAAAATCACAGTCATCCGAAGAAGCCCTAACTGTGAGGCAAATAAAGAATTTCCAGTCCAACGTAACGAGCTAGATGTTCAACTGTTTAAGGCTCTAGTGGTGTGCACACCTATTGTCAGATTGAGGCCGGCCTCACTTACAGTACATCACTTGAGAGTTGTCATGTCTACCGGCCAAGGCTAGTCCAGGTTCAGGAGCGCTTCTCTACCATGGCTTTCAGGAATGCTTGTCACTGTCCAGATACTTGTCCAAGCCAGTCTCCAACTGCTTAGTTCAGTGAACCCACGACCTCCTTGAATGGCTCTTGTTGCTTCTCTCTTCTCTGCAGACCATTTCATCTTTCTATCAGCATCTCCCAGAGGCACTTCAGCTCTGTGTCACAGTTTCTGTTACTCTCTCTGCAGACTATTGTGCACCAGTCTGCAATGGTCTGGCTGCACTCCTCACTTAACCACACTCTGCACTTCCCTGCCTATGGCACAGCAGAATTTCCTTCTTTAGGGTGCCAGAATCAAGAATGTTTAGGGCTTGTTCTCTGAGGGGGGCAGAGTTTAACACAAATAGCACTAGCAAGTTCTATTACTCTCTAGCGCCGCATGTGCCGGAATTCTTCTGTATGTCCAATGTGCCCACTTTTTTTCTTTCAAACTCACGCGCAATAATGCAGAGTTTGAATAGTTAAAATTAAAAAAAATACTGGTTCATGTGGCAAGCGTATTAGTGCATGCACACATCTGTTTAAGCCCTAAGGGCGACTGCAGACAAGCATAGGCACAAATACGCTTGGCTCAGAGCAACGTTTTTGCGCAGTGAACTAAGTTGATTTGTTCGCGTATCGGCACATTATATTGTACTTTTTTGCGCATGCAGGACCAGTTCACATGCGTATGTGACACATCCCTGCTCTGATTTAAAAGGCTATTGAACAGCGTTCTGCGCATATTCTTGCATTTTGCATGTGCATTTGTGCACCTCCCATAGACTTCTATGGGGCCCTTGGTGCACAGATAGATAGGAAAATAGAGCAAGTCCTATTTTTTTTGCATGTGCGAGAAATGTGAACACAAAAAAATGTAGTGAGAACAATCCCATTGAAATCAATGGTGTCACATATGTCTCCTGAGATCTGTGGTACTACAGGTTCTCTGGAGCCTTTCTGCTCAGGTGTGGGGCATGTGTGTGTCTCTGTCAGCCAATCACTCTAGGTCAGTACACATATAAGCTGTCTTCCCAGGTGTGGGTGTGGTCAGCTTTCTCTGTTCTCATTCTCTCTCTGTGTGTGGTGTGAGCAGGTTGTATGTGTGGTGGCTGCAAGAAAGGTTTGCGTCTTGTGGTTTTGTTTGGTTGTGTCACTGGACTCCTGGTTAGTGTAGGGACTAGCAGTATTGCCGGAAGCCGTGACGTGGCCCGCTAGCTTCCATATTTTTGCCAAAATGTCAACAAATACCTGGCATTTATAGCATTAACACCTGCTACTAGTATTTGTATATTGGCTGCTGTATGGTGTGATTATGACTCTGTCCAGTTGTCCCTGTCAGTGGTGTCATGTGTATGCATCCTAGCCTGGGTACGTGTGTTCTTAGGGGCAGCAAGGGCCCAGATCCGAAGACTACTGGGCCCCCCGTTATTGAGGCGAGGACCTGGACATTTTTCTGAGGGGGTTTGAAAAGGTCGTACCAGCTGCCCACTGAGCAATGGGCCAGGCACTTGACTTCAGGGCTCAAGGGTTAGACCCTGGAGGTATTTATGGAAATTCCCCAAGGGCAGGACAGTGACTACGAGGTCATCAAAGCAGACATGATCTGGCAATAAAACCTCACTCCGGAGGTGTACCGCTGGAAGCTCCAGAACAACCAATGTCCACCTGCTAGGTCCCCAGAGGACCGCCCACCGACAGTGGATCAAGGGGCAATCCATCACCCAGTTTGAGGACCTGGAAGATATGGTACTGAAGGAGCAGTTCTTGGAGACTTGTACGACCAACATCCGCCAGTTTGTCCTGGACTGTGACCCAAAAGACGCGGACAAAGCCACCTGGCTCGCGGACAACTACATCACTAACCTGAGGCCGGACCTACGGAAATCCGGAACCTGCTGGAGAGGTAAGCCGAACAATAAATCTGACAGACCCTCCCCCCTTGTCCCTAGATGCACAGGAGGGTCTACTTCCTCTCTCTCCTCCAGGCCTCCTTTGGATACCCGCATATGTTTTTCCTGCAACAAAGTGGGCCATGTCAGCACCACCTGCCCTGACAAGAAGAAGAAGACTCCCTTCTCCAAGCTTCCTGGGTCTGCCGCAGGTATTCTCCTGGCAGGTGGGGGTGGTAGAAAGGTTACTGACAACCTGCAAGGAGTCCCTGTGGAAAAGACTGTGACTGTGGAGCTGCATGACACTGATGCAGAAAGACCCCCATCCGCCCTGAACTCGTGTCACCCGAGGATATCATCCTAGGAAAACCCAGACCATTAAAGAAGCAGGGGGCACCATCCCTACTCTGCCTATGGCCTGGGTCTACTTGGATTGGGGTGTAGGACGGGCTTTGTGAGAGGTGGGGGTATATGAGGACCTGCCTACAAATGTAGTATTGGGGACGGATCGTGGCTCAGTATGAGCCAGCTAAGTGCCCAAGATCTAATGAAATGTACAAGGGTAATGTCACTGTAGAGAATGTCATATGTGTTCCTGCGGAGGTAGGTGATGCTCTGGAAGGTGGTAACAGTGACAGCGATGACGCGATGTTCACCCCCCTCGCGCTCACTGGACTGATACAGCTTGAGAGTGGTAAGGCAGCTGGCTACATGGTGGGGCTCAGTGATGTCACTCCCATGAGCGATGTCACTGAGGATCCTCCAATGCCTCCAGTAGCAAGGGCTGACACACATGCAGCATGTGGTGAGGATGTGGGGTTCACCACGGCAAAGCCTGTTTATATCACCACAGCGGAAGCCCACCAGTACTGAACACTGGTCTATAAGTATGGATGGGAAGAGATGGTATCTCCCCAGGCTCCAGCTGGCATACTGGCTGTCACCCACAGCCAGAGTGCCCAGAACTTTGGGAACCCTATGCCTTCTGGACTCTTTCCCTCCCCATCTAGAGGGGCAAGCGGGAGAGGTGACAGCTTAGAGGCTTCTCCAGAGGGGCCTGTGGGGTCCTGTCATTAACCTCCCTCGGTGGTCCTTAACCTCCCTCAATAATAAAACTTAGCTTTTATTGATTTTTAAATAATAAAAAGGCGTCCTTATAATAAGAACAAATACGACCCAAGCAATATTAATGAGCAACTGTTATAAATGGGACGACAGTACTAGTAAATGTGTGTCAGGTACAATATTACTGACTGTAAATTAACAGACATCACTGTACCGTGACTAATCAGAGGACATCAGGCCTACCCTGTGATAGAGAATTAAAAGTGTTCAAGGTCATTGACAGTGAGTGCTTCACCACACTTTAATAAACATCTGGTGGTGCAAGTCATTGACAAATAGAAATCTGAGTAACCCTGGATAGAAAAAGACATCAGGGAATACAAAAGTGGTAGAAGTGGTAGAATTCTTGCCTGCCACGCGGGAGGCCCGGGTTCGATTCCCGGCTAATGCACCTAGATTGTTGGGACAGAGCAGTGTTCATCTATATATCTAAGCCCTACTGTTTTTAATTATTGTGTGACTTCTAGCACATATGAGAAAATATAAGGACGCCTTTTTATTATTTAAAAATCAATAAAAGCTAAGTTTTATTATTTTTGGTCCTTTCGGTGACAAGTTTCATTAAAGTTGAAAAAGGATTTCATTGCTACGGTGACAATTTTGATCTATAATGGCAGGCTTTCTGACAGGAGGCATAGACATCGCCCCCTGGCTAGCAGAGGCAAAAACTGTGTTCTCTGACAAAAACATGGAGACACACTTACATACGAACTCCATTAACCAAGCATTCAAGACTCTGACTAAGACATATAAGGACTTCGTAAGGTCCTGGTGGGAAGTTCAGGGATTGTCAAACTACATAGAGAATAAGATAGTACCCCGAGGCCTACGAATCCAAATCTCTCCACCTCCCAGGTTGAGAAATGGCCCCTTTATGGAGAAGTGGCATAAGGAATCAGTGGAGAGCTCGCTTAAACTGATGAACCTTCTGCTTGAAGAAGAGAAACTTAATTTAGAAAAAAATAAGAGTAGTCTGGACGATCAAATTAAGGAAGTACAGAAATTTAGTGGGGAAGCAGATTTCGAAAAAAGAGAACATGCATTGAAAATGACAATAGACAAATACACAGGCTTCCTGAAAGAAAGAAAACATTTTCAGTACAATAGAGATCTTAAAGACTTTACCGATAACCGAGCCTTCGATATAAGAACGTACACAGAATCCGAGATGAGTTCATCTGAAGGGGAGGCATCAGGTAGCGAGCGCTCCATGAGGGGCACCTTCTCCAATAGAGGTAGAACAAGAGGGGGAGGCCGAGGAAGGGCACGTGGTAGAGACAGAACTCGTTCCAAAGAAAGACATTTTTTAGGGCAACCTATAATGCAGTACATGACCCGAAACAGAGGGGGGACAGGGGTCATTCCATCGTAATGAACAGAAAGGCATACAGTAGGCCCAGAGTGTCTTCACAATCTGGACTGTCACTACCATCAAAATCTACACATAATGCACTATCCTTACCAACTGAGATAGCAACTAACATTGGGACCTCTAGAGGAACATCACTTAATGGTCCAAATGGCAATACCACTTCCCATACAGAAGTATCAGCATCCTCAGGGGAAGAAGAACTACAAATAATGAATCTGTCATCGAGAGAACTATTGGATGATGAAAAATCTGTTCTGAGAAAGGGCTTAACGTTCATTCCAACGAATAAATATGACGCATTCAGCTGGACACGCGATATATCCTTATTCCTACGCAAATTGCGTTGGAGAAAGTATTTCTCACTACAAGATAGAAAAAAATGTCAAGAACTTGGGTTAAATCTCAGTGATTTGGAAGCCCTTAGGACTTTGGAATCCCTTGAAAATGAAAACACAAGAATCCCTGGTAATGGACCCTTCACGGATTTAAAATCTAAAAATAGTAACCCAGCACCAATAGGTGAAACCCCCTTTGTTGACCTGTTTGAGGGGATGGTCAATGAAGAGTTGGCTAGACTGGGCAAGGAGAAGGTGTACAAATATCAGAACCTGACTACCGGTGAAAAAAAGGCCCTGGTGTCACTTGAAAGCGACACGAAAATTATCATAAAGCCCTCCGACAAGGGGGGCAATATCGTCATAATGGACCTGGAGAAATATAAAAAAATGTGCATGGACATTCTAAAGGATAGAAAGAATTATGAGATCTTACCAAGGGACCCAACAGATAGATTCCAAAGCGAACTGAAGGACATCTTAATATCAGCAAAGGAGGAAGGACTGCTAGGAGAAAAGGAGTTCCATGCCCTTTTACCTCAAAACCCTCAAACGGCTACCTTCTATAGTCTACCCAAGGTGCACAAGGGTTTATCACCACTAAAAGGTAGACCGATTGTGTCGGGTATTGATAGCCTCACACAGGGAGTAAGTAAATACCTAGATAGGATACTGAAACCATTTGTTGAGGCCTTACCCACATACATTCAAGACACAACTGATGTCCTCAGAAAATTACAAGGGTTGTCCTTATCATCTGAAACCAAATTGGCCAGCTTGGACGTAGAGGCACTCTATAGTTCGATACCCCATGAGGGGGGCCTCTGCGCTACCAAATACTATCTCGACCAGAGAGGGATACAATATCGACCTCATAACCATCTGTTACTTCAACTCCTCTCATTCGTATTGCAAAAAAATTTCTTCCTCTTCGAAGGAAGACACTTCCACCAGCTCAGGGGCACAGCTATGGGGAGCCCTTGTGCCCCCAGCTATGCAAATCTGTACCTGGGCTGGTGGGAGGAAACAACTGTCTTCAGCGAGGAGAATGAGGAGTGGACGTCATCTGTGGACCTATGGATTAGGTTCATAGATGACGTCCTCATATTGTGGACCGGATCCGAAGAAAAATTTTTGGAGTTTGTCCAACGCCTGAACAGGAATAGTCTGAACCTGTTTTTTACGGCAGAGATTAACTCAATATCCATCAATTTCTTGGATCTATGTATTGAAAAAACCGAAAGAGGAACTCTGGAAACAACAATCTTTCGTAAGTCCACTGCAACGAATGCTTTGCTTCATTATAATAGCCACCACCCAATACCCCTGAAGAAGGGGATTCCGAAGGGGCAAATGATTAGAACGCGACGGAATTGTTCCCGGGAGGAAGACTTCCAGGAAAAGATGAAGCAAATGGCACATCGTTTTGAAGTGAGAGGCTATCCAGAAGAAGTGATCTCAATAGCGAGTGATCACGTAAAAAATCTGGATAGGGAAACCTTATTGCAACATAAAAGTAGCAAAGAAGGAGACGGCAAAATAAGGATAATCGGTACTTATGACGATCACTCAGCTGAAGTAAGACAGATTCTAAACAAACATTGGGGAATCCTTTTGAAAGATAAAGATCTAGTACAATACCTACCTGAGAGACCCCTGATAACCTTCAAAAGGGGCAGGAATTTAAGGGACCGACTAGTTAGGAGCCATCTATCAACACCAAACACACTTCAAACTTGGGTAACAGGTAATCCACCAAGAGGCTTTTTCAGATGTGCAGGCTGTAAGGCATGCAAATATATGCAAAGGGGATCATCTTTTGTAAGCTCTGCGACCAGAAAAGTATATCAAATACGTGATTACATCAACTGTAAAACCAGTGGTGTGGTCTACGTAGCATCGTGTCCCTGCCCCCTCGATTATGTAGGGAAAACAACTCAACAACTGCGCAGGAGGGTATTAGCGCATATAGGGAACATAAATCGGGGGGAACAAACTAGTGTGGCAAACCATATTAGGGACAAGCACGGAAACAATCCGGATGTACTTACCTTCCGAGGAATTGAAATGATTAAGCCAAATGGACGGAGAGGAAATCTGGACCGGAAGCTTTTACAAAAAGAGTGCGGATGGATATATAGACTTGAAACCATCCATCCTAAGGGTTTAAATGAATGTCTCTCCTTTGCATCATTCGTCTGAAAATAGTATAATACAGAACTAAAACTAGGCCACAGTGAAGAGGGGATGTTTGAAGATTGGCGAGACAATATAGTGGAATTCCTCCGTAATCCCTAAATGATGAGTAACATTTGTTTTTGACTCGTCTATGAGGTAAAAGGAGATTAATGTCCCCAAAAGAATCGATATGAAGTTGATCTGATGGTCTCACGTAAAAACTGATGATATTGACAATAGAATAAACCTCATCGTCTATAAAGCATGCGTCCTTGCATATATGAGACATTGATTCCCATTATTACCCCCTATGGATGAAGCAAACACTCTGATCTTGAGAGAGAATCAGCTGTCTGGTCACAGAATGCGAGATTCATAATATCAAAAACAGAGAAAATGTTTTTGCCACATATATAATCAGGCGGTGGATTACTAACGTTTTGTAGTGTTCATGAATAATTATGCTGCAGTCTAAAATATGCTAATTACTTATAACGGATATATCACTTGAGGTGTACAACCGAAGTGACACACAATTTCGGTGAGATAATCGCTAGGTGCGGTAAAGATACCAATCTTCCGCGCGTTGTATGACTGGGTGACTACCAGTCTGAGGAATATGTCCAACTATGTGTCACAGGTTTAGGCGAATGAACGATTAAAATGTTCGCTGCGATCCCTAAGAGTCTCCTGTGAGACAGCTGGTTGAATATTTAATACCATCTGTAACTTACAGGAGCAGGGGACTGGATGATCAGGCCAATAAACGCTCCGAGCATCATTATGTCACGTGATCGGAGTGCTAGGCCAGCGGAACACACCCCCCGCGCGTCACGGCATCACATGATCGTGCCTTCGGTCTGACACGCCCATCTGTAACTTACAGGAGCAGGGGACCGGATGATCAGGCCAATAGACATTCCGAACGTCATGATGTCACGTGATCGGAGTGCCAGGCCAGCGGACACACCCCCCGCACGTCACGGCATCACATGATCGTGCCTTCGGTCTGACACGCCCCCCGCACGCTATGGCATCATGCGATCGGACAGTCAGAACGGAGCAGCTCATGCTGCGTTCTATGACATGTCCTTTGATCGCTGATCACGCTGCGGGGAGGCAACACCCGAAGAAGCACTTACAGATGAGTATAAGGAAAATGTATATGATCGGACCTCCGGTCTAACACGCCCCCCGCACGTCATGACATCACGTGATCGGACAGTCAAACAGAGCAGCCTACGCTGCGGTCCATGACATGTTCCTGGATTACGTGATTACGTTGCGAGGAGGAGCCAAGTGTAATACTCGAATAAGCGCATATAAATGAGCGCAAGGGAAATGTGAGACATATTGGACTGCAGCCTGATTCACTCCTACAATACAAGCCCCGCCCTGAAGTAGGCGGAGCCTTGGGTATAAGAACCCTTGGGATAGCAACACTTACCATCTCTGCTCATTTTACATCCTGACAGCCTGAGAGGCTGGTCATGTTAGGTTAGCTCCATCCTGAGGAAGCAACCATCTCCAAGGTTGTGGAAACGCGTAGATGGAGAGGGAGGGATAGGTTCCATGGGCCGATTCTCTCCATAAGAACTAATCTATGTGGGGGTTGTATGTTCATCATAATGCAACCCACGTAGACATATACAACTACAACTATAACAGACAGAGTCTATCATTATTACTCTAGTCAGCAGCTGTTGGTGCATCACAACAGACTGCATATACAGAGACAGAGATTTATCCAAAAGGGCATTGGATATAGGTGATAGCCTAGAATTCATTCTGGGCTACCACCAAACTATCTATGTGCATTTTATTGCAGCTATTTAAATCCTGAAGGATGAGTAGCTCATAGATGAATACTGCAGCTGTTCCATTTAATGCAGCCACTGTCTTTATTCATCTTATATATGTTTTACCTGTAATAATCACTTATACAAGTGGGAGCATCATCTCTCCGGAATAGAGCCTATGTATAAGTAGGAGAGAGAACATATTGACAAATAGAAATCTGAGTAACCCTGGATAGAAAAAGACATCAGGGAATACAAAAGTGGTAGAAGCGGTAGAATTCTCACCTGCCACGCGGGAGGCCTGGGTTCGATTCCCGGCCAATACACCTAGATTGTTGGGACAGAGCATTTTATTGCAGCTATTTAAATCCTGAAGGATGAGTAGCTCATAGATGAATACTGCAGCTGTTCCATTTAATGCAGCCACTGTCTTTATTCATCTTATATACGTTCTACCTGTAATAATCACTTATACAAGTGGGAGCATCATCTCTCCGGAATAGAGCCTATGTATAAGTAGGAGAGAGAACATATTGAAAACACACTATTATTTGGAACAACTTATCTCTATCCTTGATAATCACTGAAACTGTCGTCTGGTTGCAATTAACCTTGGTATATAATCACATGAGCCATAAGAAATGAATGGCTCATGCGATCAGTCATAGGCATAAGGGAATACCATAGAGTATCAAGCCAATATAAGCTTGGGTCTGCATTATACAAAAACATACTCCGGACTTAACACCTAATGGTGACATATCGGGGTGATTTCTACATAAATCAATCACCGCGATATTGTTCTAGAAATAATAAGAACAAATACGACCCAAGCAATATTAATGAGCAACTGTTATAAATGGGACGACAGTACTAGTAAATGTGTGTCAGGTACAATATTACTGACTGTAAATTAACAGACATCACTGTACCGTGACTAATCAGAGGACATCAGGCCTACCCTGTGATAGAGAATTAAAAGTGTTCAAGGTCATTGACAGTGAGTGCTTCACCACACTTTAATAAACATCTGGTGGTGCAAGTCATTGACAAATAGAAATCTGAGTAACCCTGGATAGAAAAAGACATCAGGGAATACAAAAGTGGTAGAAGTGGTAGAATTCTTGCCTGCCACGCGGGAGGCCCGGGTTCGATTCCCGGCTAATGCACCTAGATTGTTGGGACAGAGCAGTGTTCATCTATATATCTAAGCCCTACTGTTTTTAATTATTGTGTGACTTCTAGCACATATGAGAAAATATAAGGACGCCTTTTTATTATTTAAAAATCAATAAAAGCTAAGTTTTATTATTTTTGGTCCTTTCGGTGACAAGTTTCATTAAAGTTGAAAAAGGATTTCATTGCTACGGTGACAATTTTGATCTATAATGGCAGGCTTTCTGACAGGAGGCATAGACATCGCCCCCTGGCTAGCAGAGGCAAAAACTGTGTTCTCTGACAAAAACATGGAGACACACTTACATACGAACTCCATTAACCAAGCATTCAAGACTCTGACTAAGACATATAAGGACTTCGTAAGGTCCTGGTGGGAAGTTCAGGGATTGTCAAACTACATAGAGAATAAGATAGTACCCCGAGGCCTACGAATCCAAATCTCTCCACCTCCCAGGTTGAGAAATGGCCCCTTTATGGAGAAGTGGCATAAGGAATCAGTGGAGAGCTCGCTTAAACTGATGAACCTTCTGCTTGAAGAAGAGAAACTTAATTTAGAAAAAAATAAGAGTAGTCTGGACGATCAAATTAAGGAAGTACAGAAATTTAGTGGGGAAGCAGATTTCGAAAAAAGAGAACATGCATTGAAAATGACAATAGACAAATACACAGGCTTCCTGAAAGAAAGAAAACATTTTCAGTACAATAGAGATCTTAAAGACTTTACCGATAACCGAGCCTTCGATATAAGAACGTACACAGAATCCGAGATGAGTTCATCTGAAGGGGAGGCATCAGGTAGCGAGCGCTCCATGAGGGGCACCTTCTCCAATAGAGGTAGAACAAGAGGGGGAGGCCGAGGAAGGGCACGTGGTAGAGACAGAACTCGTTCCAAAGAAAGACATTTTTTAGGGCAACCTATAATGCAGTACATGACCCGAAACAGAGGGGGGACAGGGGTCATTCCATCGTAATGAACAGAAAGGCATACAGTAGGCCCAGAGTGTCTTCACAATCTGGACTGTCACTACCATCAAAATCTACACATAATGCACTATCCTTACCAACTGAGATAGCAACTAACATTGGGACCTCTAGAGGAACATCACTTAATGGTCCAAATGGCAATACCACTTCCCATACAGAAGTATCAGCATCCTCAGGGGAAGAAGAACTACAAATAATGAATCTGTCATCGAGAGAACTATTGGATGATGAAAAATCTGTTCTGAGAAAGGGCTTAACGTTCATTCCAACGAATAAATATGACGCATTCAGCTGGACACGCGATATATCCTTATTCCTACGCAAATTGCGTTGGAGAAAGTATTTCTCACTACAAGATAGAAAAAAATGTCAAGAACTTGGGTTAAATCTCAGTGATTTGGAAGCCCTTAGGACTTTGGAATCCCTTGAAAATGAAAACACAAGAATCCCTGGTAATGGACCCTTCACGGATTTAAAATCTAAAAATAGTAACCCAGCACCAATATGTGAAACCCCCTTTGTTGACCTGTTTGAGGGGATGGTCAATGAAGAGTTGGCTAGACTGGGCAAGGAGAAGGTGTACAAATATCAGAACCTGACTACCGGTGAAAAAAAGGCCCTGGTGTCACTTGAAAGCGACACGAAAATTATCATAAAGCCCTCCGACAAGGGGGGCAATATCGTCATAATGGACCTGGAGAAATATAAAAAAATGTGCATGGACATTCTAAAGGATAGAAAGAATTATGAGATCTTACCAAGGGACCCAACAGATAGATTCCAAAGCGAACTGAAGGACATCTTAATATCAGCAAAGGAGGAAGGACTGCTAGGAGAAAAGGAGTTCCATGCCCTTTTACCTCAAAACCCTCAAACGGCTACCTTCTATAGTCTACCCAAGGTGCACAAGGGTTTATCACCACTAAAAGGTAGACCGATTGTGTCGGGTATTGATAGCCTCACACAGGGAGTAAGTAAATACCTAGATAGGATACTGAAACCATTTGTTGAGGCCTTACCCACATACATTCAAGACACAACTGATGTCCTCAGAAAATTACAAGGGTTGTCCTTATCATCTGAAACCAAATTGGCCAGCTTGGACGTAGAGGCACTCTATAGTTCGATACCCCATGAGGGGGGCCTCTGCGCTACCAAATACTATCTCGACCAGAGAGGGATACAATATCGACCTCATAACCATCTGTTACTTCAACTCCTCTCATTCGTATTGCAAAAAAATTTCTTCCTCTTCGAAGGAAGACACTTCCACCAGCTCAGGGGCACAGCTATGGGGAGCCCTTGTGCCCCCAGCTATGCAAATCTGTACCTGGGCTGGTGGGAGGAAACAACTGTCTTCAGCGAGGAGAATGAGGAGTGGACGTCATCTGTGGACCTATGGATTAGGTTCATAGATGACGTCCTCATATTGTGGACCGGATCCGAAGAAAAATTTTTGGAGTTTGTCCAACGCCTGAACAGGAATAGTCTGAACCTGTTTTTTACGGCAGAGATTAACTCAATATCCATCAATTTCTTGGATCTATGTATTGAAAAAACCGAAAGAGGAACTCTGGAAACAACAATCTTTCGTAAGTCCACTGCAACGAATGCTTTGCTTCATTATAATAGCCACCACCCAATACCCCTGAAGAAGGGGATTCCGAAGGGGCAAATGATTAGAACGCGACGGAATTGTTCCCGGGAGGAAGACTTCCAGGAAAAGATGAAGCAAATGGCACATCGTTTTGAAGTGAGAGGCTATCCAGAAGAAGTGATCTCAATAGCGAGTGATCACGTAAAAAATCTGGATAGGGAAACCTTATTGCAACATAAAAGTAGCAAAGAAGGAGACGGCAAAATAAGGATAATCGGTACTTATGACGATCACTCAGCTGAAGTAAGACAGATTCTAAACAAACATTGGGGAATCCTTTTGAAAGATAAAGATCTAGCACAATACCTACCTGAGAGACCCCTGATAACCTTCAAAAGGGGCAGGAATTTAAGGGACCGACTAGTTAGGAGCCATCTATCAACACCAAACACACTTCAAACTTGGGTAACAGGTAATCCACCAAGAGGCTTTTTCAGATGTGCAGGCTGTAAGGCATGCAAATATATGCAAAGGGGATCATCTTTTGTAAGCTCTGCGACCAGAAAAGTATATCAAATACGTGATTACATCAACTGTAAAACCAGTGGTGTGGTCTACGTAGCATCGTGTCCCTGCCCCCTCGATTATGTAGGGAAAACAACTCAACAACTGCGCAGGAGGGTATTAGCGCATATAGGGAACATAAATCGGGGGGAACAAACTAGTGTGGCAAACCATATTAGGGACAAGCACGGAAACAATCCGGATGTACTTACCTTCCGAGGAATTGAAATGATTAAGCCAAATGGACGGAGAGGAAATCTGGACCGGAAGCTTTTACAAAAAGAGTGCGGATGGATATATAGACTTGAAACCATCCATCCTAAGGGTTTAAATGAATGTCTCTCCTTTGCATCATTCGTCTGAAAATAGTATAATACAGAACTAAAACTAGGCCACAGTGAAGAGGGGATGTTTGAAGATTGGCGAGACAATATAGTGGAATTCCTCCGTAATCCCTAAATGATGAGTAACATTTGTTTTTGACTCGTCTATGAGGTAAAAGGAGATTAATGTCCCCAAAAGAATCGATATGAAGTTGATCTGATGGTCTCACGTAAAAACTGATGATATTGACAATAGAATAAACCTCATCGTCTATAAAGCATGCGTCCTTGCATATATGAGACATTGATTCCCATTATTACCCCCTATGGATGAAGCAAACACTCTGATCTTGAGAGAGAATCAGCTGTCTGGTCACAGAATGCGAGATTCATAATATCAAAAACAGAGAAAATGTTTTTGCCACATATATAATCAGGCGGTGGATTACTAACGTTTTGTAGTGTTCATGAATAATTATGCTGCAGTCTAAAATATGCTAATTACTTATAACGGATATATCACTTGAGGTGTACAACCGAAGTGACACACAATTTCGGTGAGATAATCGCTAGGTGCGGTAAAGATACCAATCTTCCGCGCGTTGTATGACTGGGTGACTACCAGTCTGAGGAATATGTCCAACTATGTGTCACAGGTTTAGGCGAATGAACGATTAAAATGTTCGCTGCGATCCCTAAGAGTCTCCTGTGAGACAGCTGGTTGAATATTTAATACCATCTGTAACTTACAGGAGCAGGGGACTGGATGATCAGGCCAATAAACGCTCCGAGCATCATTATGTCACGTGATCGGAGTGCTAGGCCAGCGGAACACACCCCCCGCGCGTCACGGCATCACATGATCGTGCCTTCGGTCTGACACGCCCATCTGTAACTTACAGGAGCAGGGGACCGGATGATCAGGCCAATAGACATTCCGAACGTCATGATGTCACGTGATCGGAGTGCCAGGCCAGCGGACACACCCCCCGCACGTCACGGCATCACATGATCGTGCCTTCGGTCTGACACGCCCCCCGCACGCTATGGCATCATGCGATCGGACAGTCAGAACGGAGCAGCTCATGCTGCGTTCTATGACATGTCCTTTGATCGCTGATCACGCTGCGGGGAGGCAACACCCGAAGAAGCACTTACAGATGAGTATAAGGAAAATGTATATGATCGGACCTCCGGTCTAACACGCCCCCCGCACGTCATGACATCACGTGATCGGACAGTCAAACAGAGCAGCCTACGCTGCGGTCCATGACATGTTCCTGGATTACGTGATTACGTTGCGAGGAGGAGCCAAGTGTAATACTCGAATAAGCGCATATAAATGAGCGCAAGGGAAATGTGAGACATATTGGACTGCAGCCTGATTCACTCCTACAATACAAGCCCCGCCCTGAAGTAGGCGGAGCCTTGGGTATAAGAACCCTTGGGATAGCAACACTTACCATCTCTGCTCATTTTACATCCTGACAGCCTGAGAGGCTGGTCATGTTAGGTTAGCTCCATCCTGAGGAAGCAACCATCTCCAAGGTTGTGGAAACGCGTAGATGGAGAGGGAGGGATAGGTTCCATGGGCCGATTCTCTCCATAAGAACTAATCTATGTGGGGGTTGTATGTTCATCATAATGCAACCCACGTAGACATATACAACTACAACTATAACAGACAGAGTCTATCATTATTACTCTAGTCAGCAGCTGTTGGTGCATCACAACAGACTGCATATACAGAGACAGAGATTTATCCAAAAGGGCATTGGATATAGGTGATAGCCTAGAATTCATTCTGGGCTACCACCAAACTATCTATGTGCATTTTATTGCAGCTATTTAAATCCTGAAGGATGAGTAGCTCATAGATGAATACTGCAGCTGTTCCATTTAATGCAGCCACTGTCTTTATTCATCTTATATATGTTCTACCTGTAATAATCACTTATACAAGTGGGAGCATCATCTCTCCGGAATAGAGCCTATGTATAAGTAGGAGAGAGAACATATTGACAAATAGAAATCTGAGTAACCCTGGATAGAAAAAGACATCAGGGAATACAAAAGTGGTAGAAGCGGTAGAATTCTCACCTGCCACGCGGGAGGCCTGGGTTCGATTCCCGGCCAATACACCTAGATTGTTGGGACAGAGCATTTTATTGCAGCTATTTAAATCCTGAAGGATGAGTAGCTCATAGATGAATACTGCAGCTGTTCCATTTAATGCAGCCACTGTCTTTATTCATCTTATATACGTTCTACCTGTAATAATCACTTATACAAGTGGGAGCATCATCTCTCCGGAATAGAGCCTATGTATAAGTAGGAGAGAGAACATATTGAAAACACACTATTATTTGGAACAACTTATCTCTATCCTTGATAATCACTGAAACTGTCGTCTGGTTGCAATTAACCTTGGTATATAATCACATGAGCCATAAGAAATGAATGGCTCATGCGATCAGTCATAGGCATAAGGGAATACCATAGAGTATCAAGCCAATATAAGCTTGGGTCTGCATTATACAAAAACATACTCCGGACTTAACACCTAATGGTGACATATCGGGGTGATTTCTACATAAATCAATCACCGCGATATTGTTCTAGAAATAATAAGAACAAATACGACCCAAGCAATATTAATGAGCAACTGTTATAAATGGGACGACAGTACTAGTAAATGTGTGTCAGGTACAATATTACTGACTGTAAATTAACAGACATCACTGTACCGTGACTAATCAGAGGACATCAGGCCTACCCTGTGATAGAGAATTAAAAGTGTTCAAGGTCATTGACAGTGAGTGCTTCACCACACTTTAATAAACATCTGGTGGTGCAAGTCATTGACAAATAGAAATCTGAGTAACCCTGGATAGAAAAAGACATCAGGGAATACAAAAGTGGTAGAAGTGGTAGAATTCTTGCCTGCCACGCGGGAGGCCCGGGTTCGATTCCCGGCTAATGCACCTAGATTGTTGGGACAGAGCAGTGTTCATCTATATATCTAAGCCCTACTGTTTTTAATTATTGTGTGACTTCTAGCACATATGAGAAAATATAAGGACGCCTTTTTATTATTTAAAAATCAATAAAAGCTAAGTTTTATTATTTTTGGTCCTTTCGGTGACAAGTTTCATTAAAGTTGAAAAAGGATTTCATTGCTACGGTGACAATTAACCTCCCTCAATAGCTATAAAATAAAACTGTGTAACCATTAGAGCTGTTTCAGACGAGCGTATGCGCAAATACACTCACCTCAATGCAACGTATTTCCGCAGAGAATTGCACACTGTACTGTACTCTTTTGTGCCCACAGGGCCCATTCATATGTGTGCGCAATACCCCCCACCCTGATTTAAAAGGCTGTTAAGCCTACTGAGGTCAAGATGTGTGCTTTTTCTGGCAGGTTTGCACAGTATTTTACGCATCCTGTTGTGTATTGCTTGTAAATTTGTAAGACTTCTATGGGGACTTTTGCTATGCAAATACGCAGACAGATAGAGCAGGTCCTATTTTTTGTGAATGTACGAAATGTGTGCAACACAAAAAATCATTAATGAAAACAAACCCTTTGACATCAATGAGTTCTATTAAAAACATGCGCAAATATGTCCCTCATTCGAAGAATGGAATATTTAAAGAAGAATATAATGCGGTCTGCAGAAACTGTAGGGCAAGTATCAGAAAAGCTAAAGCTAATAATGAATTGAGGCTTGCAGCAGAGGCCAAAAGCAATAAAAAAGGATTTTGGGGGTATGTCAAAAGCAAAGTGAAAAGTCAAAGATGCTATTGGATGCTTACAAGATTAAAATGGTGAATTGGTTAAGAATGAAGTTGAGAAGGCCGAACTTTTAAATTCATATTTTTTATCTGTGTTCAACTGATCTTCCCTGTGCTATTGGGGAAATAAAAGAATGCGGGCTTTCTATAAGCAGAATTCAAGTCTCAATGTCCAGATGAATTACATCCTAGGATACTAAAGGAAGCAGCAGAGGTAATTGCTGAACCACTCGCCATAATCTTTGAAAATTCCTGGAGAACAGGAGAAGTTGCAGAAGATAGGAAAAGGACAAATGTTGTCCCTATCTTCAAAAAAGGGCAGAAGGTGGATCCAGGAAGCTACAGGCTCGTGAGCCTGACTTCTGTACTGGGAAAGATCTTTGAGCAAATTATTAAACAGCGTGTATGCAATTACTTGGATGAAAATGGAGTAATTAACCAGAGCCAGCATGGGGTTGTAACAAACAAGTCATTCCAGGCTAATCTAATTTCCTTCTATGACAGAATCACCAACTGGGTTGATCAGGTAAATGCAGTGGATATAGTATATCTTCTTGACCTTAGTAAAGCATTTGACAAAGTATCTCATACTATACTTATTGAATAAAAGACCAAATATGGGATTGACAAGGCAACTGTTAGGTGGATTCACAACTGGCTGAGTGACCGTACTCAAAGAGTGGTCATTAAAGGGGTTTTTTCATTTAAAAAAATTATCTAAACTTACCTATCCCTTCCCTGTCAGTCTCCTTATCACATCTTCTCCTAGTTGAGCTTCTCCACTGCCCCAGGTCAGCTCACTGCAGGCTGGGACCAGCTTGTTATGAAGGCTGCTCATCACAAACTCCTTCCTGCTGGGTCAGTGAAGGTCACATCCCTGTGCTGTAGCTTCACTGCCTAGGAAGGAATTGTAATCTATTTCAGAGACAGCAGGCATGAGCAATCTCTGAAGAAGATAGGCAGTCCTCCTGCTGGCCTGTGAGCTGTGACGTAATGTACATTGGCAGACTGCCAACCTAATGTACATAACCTCACAGGAAGGAGCAGAATCAGGCAAGTGGAGGTGAAGTGAGCACCCGGACTGCAGGAGACAGGAGAAGATAAGGGAGGTGAAGATCTGGTAAGTAAACTGATGGGGGAGGAATAGATAAGTAGAGCATTTTTCTTTTTTAGTGACAGAACCCCTTTAATGGCTGCAAATCTAAGTGGAAGAATGTATCAAGTGGGGTACCACAAGGCTCTGTCCTAGGCCCAATGTTGTTCAACATTTTTATAAATGATCTGGAGGAGGGAGTTGATTGGAAACTGATCAAATTTGCCGATGACACAAAGCTAGGAGGGATAGCTAACACTAGAGAAGAGAGAGAGGATTCAAAAACACCTAGAAAAGCCTGTACAGTGGGCGACGACTAACAGAATGGTATTTAACAAGGAAAAATGCAAAGTCCTACATCTGGGCAAGAAAAATGAAAAAAACACATACAGAATGGGAGGAATTGGGCTAAGCAGCAGCACATGTGAAAAAGACTTGGGTAGACCAATAGATCATAGACTGAACATGAGTCAACAATGTGATAGAGCAGCCAAAAAGGCAAAGACAATTCTGGGATGTATTAAGAGAAGCATAGAGTCTAGATCCCTTAAGGTCATTATCCCCCTCTACTCTTCCTTAGTCAGACCTCATCTGGAATACTGAGTCCAGTTCTGGGCACCCCACTTTAAAAAAGACACAGACAAACTGGAGCAAGTTCAGAGAAGAGTTACCAGGATGGTGAACGGTCAGCAAATCATGTCCTACGAGGAACGGTTAAAGGATCTGGGAATATTGAGCTTGCAAAAAAGAAGGCTGAAAGGACCCTTTCCCATCCACAGTCTGATGTCTGACGTCTAAAGACATTCTGATTGAAGGCTGTACAGCTCTGATGTGGAAGACGTCCGGCAGGGTATTCTTGCTGTAGATTACTGGCCGCTCTGTTGTCAGGGGCCTCTCCAGCATGTCCCATACCGCAGTACTGGCTCTAGCCAGCAGATGGCACCATTATATAATGGCAGAAAGAGAAAGCCTCCTAGAAAACCCTGAATCCAAAATTGGATTGCAAAGGATTAATAGCTATCTACAAATATCTGAAGGGTTGTCACAGTGCAGAGGGATCAGCCCTATTCTCATTTGCACAAGGAAAGTCTAGAGGCAATGGGATGAAACTGAAAGGGAGGAGACACAAATTAGATATTAGAAAAATCTTTCTGACAGTAAGGGTGATCAATGAGTGGAACAGGTTACCACGGGACGTGGGGAGTTCTCCTTCAATAGAAATGCTCAAACAAAGGCTGGACAGACATCTATCTGGGATGATTTAGTGAATCCTGCACTGAGCAGGATATACAATAGTGATCCCCACCACCACACCATGATCCGATGAGATAAAGGGATTAACTCACCTGGTGCATAGCGGAGCCCTTGGAATGGAGAAGGGGCATACCGCCTGCATCGATGCTCCCGGAGTGCCTATAGTAAAATACATAGAGATCCCTAGATATCCTCAGGAATTGAGGAGAGCAGCAGGAGGAAAAACCCCAGACGGTCTAATGAACCAGAGTGAGGAAATAACAAAAGGATATAGAGAAAAAGCACTTCTTCTGCGCTCTTGCTGTGGATCTTCACTGGAAGTGGTTTACCAGAGTCCTCAAACCATTTTCCATAAAGTGAATTTATTTAAATTGCCATACATCAGTAGTGGACAAAACAGTAACATGCAACGCCTTTCGCCGTTCTATTAAACACCCTTCTCAAGCATCACTGAGCAGGATGTTGGACCCGAAGACGCTGGAGGTCCCTTCCAACTCTACCATTCTATGATTCTAAGATTTACCACTTATTACATACTGTTCTTGGTTATCTCCGTCAGCCACATAAAAAACAGTGACTGGAGCAGTAGTGGTATGAGTGACCATGCATAAGACTCGGGACCCCCTTTCTCATTACTAGTCGGAGTCCCAGCAGTCGGACCTTCAGCGATCATACAGTTTATCACCTACCATTCGTATAGGTGATAAATGTTGTTTATGGGTCAGCCCCTTTAAGTTTAAATCCATACACATATATATTTGTACATGAGACCTTACGTTCAGCAGATCATCATGTTTCCTCCGGGACATTACAGTGTTAATGTGTTATGAATTACATGGGATAAATAGATTAGTTACATACATAAAGGGGACATAATTGCATTACATGCTTGTGTGACAGCTACCGCGTCCCTCTCTTCACATGTGTCGTATGTCCCGGAGCCCCATTCCCAGCTGTCCCTCCAGCTTTCTCCCCTTCATTTCTCCCCTCACATCTGGCCATGGCTCGTCTGTGTAATTATTAGATTCACAGGCTGGCGAAGGAATCTCTATATGCCCCTCTTAATACAAGAACTGATGGCATTGCTAATGTAATTAAGGAGAATATTATGAGGTCCCAGTGTCAAGGCAGATGGCATTCGGCTGGCACTGCTAGCTGGACACCCCCACACAAGTGCACTCGGCGGCAGGAGGGTGGAAGACTTGCAGGCTGTTTAACCCATATGACGGTACATGTTGCCTTTTAAAGCAACTAGCAGTGCGATTTATTAACATAATTATGCGCCATCATAGGAAGTGATATTCCGTCACTTGCTGATGGATGGGGTCTGCCGGGGCTTTCACAATCCTTTGGATGAAGGTGCGTTGGAAGTATAGGTAAAGTGACAAAGACACATGCTGCAGCTAACAGTATAACAGTCTTTACTTCCCGGTAACTTTAAATACAGTGTTTCAAATTTGGAATGAAGATATTGCCTTTACGAGAACTGGGTTACAGTCCGCGGTGGTTTACAGCAGGTCTGGCTTGGCTCCAAGACAATTATTTTGTCAACCGATAGGGGTCATGTACGTAAAGGTTTTTCTCATCTGGCTTCAAGCTTCCCAGTAATGTGCCAGGTTACTGACCAGAGCTCCTCTGCTCTCACAACCAGGAGCCTCTAGGGAATCTCTGTAAGGAGGAAGTCCAGGTTCGAGTTTGTGCTGTAATAAGTTCTGTTATGTAATTTGGATAGTATAAGGGGGACTTCTACTGGCTGTCACACATTACTGCAGTTTGTGTATTACTCTACAGAGAATCATAGAATGGTAGAGTTGGAAGGACCTCCAGGGTCATCTTGTCCAACCCCCTGCTCAGTGCAGGATTCACTAAATCATTCCTCACATATCTCTGTCCAGCTTTTTTTTTTTTTTTAATTCGTTTTATTTATTAAATAACAATAAACAGTCTGTGGGATACATATCAAAGAGGATTTACATGGTACATAGTGATGTAAATAAAATCAGGGTCTTGCATCGGGGTAACATCGTTTTGTTGCTGTATCCCCCAGACTGTCTGATCATATATATATAACAATAAACTTTTTTAATTTATAAGAACAGTAAAAACCAACTTCTGCTCTTTCTTGCTTTGGGTCTTGGGAGTTGGGAGTTTTGGGTCTTCCAGGCGTATGTCGATGGGAAGGGGGGGGGAGGGTTATTGGGTGAGTGGGAAAGGGGAGGGTTAACGTAGGGTAAGTTTAATTTTAGTCAGTGGTTAGGGTGGAGTGTGAGTTTAGCCAGGCTCCCCATATTTTTTGGAATTTGTTCGGGCATCCTCTTTTTTGGTATATGATTTTTTCGTATGAAGTTACCGTATTTACGGATTGGACCCAGTGTGAGATCGAGGGGGGCTCCGCTGCCATCCATTTCATAGCTATTTCTTTGCGGGCTAGGAATAGCGTCTTTTCGAGGAAAATGCGGGTGTGGTATGGCCATGTCTCCTCCTCCAGTAAGCCGAACAACGCCACCTTGGGGTCTAGTTCAATGGATAATGGGGGTCGTAGAAGTGAGTTCATGAGGTTTGTCACTTTTAGCCAAAATTCCTTTACGAAGTAGCACTCCCAGATCAGGTGCCAAAAATCGGCCCCCGGTTGGCGG
Organism: Eleutherodactylus coqui; assembly: GCF_035609145.1. Lineage (NCBI taxonomy): Eukaryota > Metazoa > Chordata > Amphibia > Anura > Eleutherodactylidae > Eleutherodactylus > Eleutherodactylus coqui. The sequence continues at coordinate 30,557,434 of NC_089846.1, forward strand.
CATCTCTGGCACGAGTCCGGGGTGGCGCCACGCATTTTATGTAGTCGTTTGGGGGTGAGGTAGGCTTGGTGTATGATGTATAGTTGGATTAGCTTATTGTTTACGGCAGGTGACACAGACAGGTGGGATTCAGAGACGTCTTGCCATTCCTCAGGTGTGAGGGAGGTGATGTTACGCTTCCATTTATCAAATGCTGGGGGAGGGTTGGGGTTTATTTTGGCTGAGAGGAGGTGTGTATATAAGGCTGATATTAGGCCTTTGGGTCCCTGGGATTTGAGGATGCCTATTGTGGGGAACTTGGTTATGCGGGTTGTGGAGGGGGGGGGGAAATTGGGAATTTAGTGCATGTCTCAGTTGAAAGAATCTAAATAGCTGGAGGTGCGGGGCCTGTAACCTGTCGCGTAGTTGTGTGAATGTGGGGAGCGTTCCATCTATGTATACGTCTTTTAGCGTTTGTACTCCTTAGGCGATCCAGTACTGTGGGTCTGGGACAGACTGTAATGCAATAAGGCCGGGGTTATTCCAAAGAGGGAGTTCTGGTATAACACCTTGGTATCGTTGCAGTGTCTTTGCTTCCCTCCATACATTGAGAGCTAGCTTATGAAGTGGAGTTAATTCAGAGGTTTTGGTGTGTTCCTGGAATTCTAAGAAGTTCAGGAGATTATGACCCGTTACTTGCTTTGCAAGTTGTTTGTCTGCTATAGGCAGTTCCCTTCCTAGAACCCATGATCTAATATTTCGCAATTGTCCTGCTATGTAATAGAGCCGGAGGTCCGGGAGGGCCATTCCGGCTTGTTCTTTGGGTCTTTGTAGAGTTGATAGGCTCAGCTTGGAGCGCGAGGAGTTCCAAATAAATGTTGTGATTAGGGAGTTTAAAGTCTTAAAGAATTGCTTGGGAACACTCACTGGCATGTGTTGTAGTATGTATAAGCATTTGGGTTGGATGACCATTTTTATGAGGTTTATACGTCCAGCTACAGATAGTGGTAGTTTAGCCCATCGTTTTAGCTTGTGTTTTGTGTTTTCTATAAGTGGGTTTATATTGTCTATTATTGCATTATTATGGTCATATGACATGAGCATTCCCAGATATTTAAATGTTGAGACTGGTTTTAGACCATATTTTGCTACATAGGGGTCGTTTTTTGGGTTAGCTTCTGTGTAGAGGATTGTTGATTTGGACCAATTGACATGTAGTCCGGAGAAGTGGGAGAATCTGTCTATGTGTGTCATGGCTTGGACGAAGGAGTTTGATGGGTTTGATAGGAATAGGATTGTGTCGTCTGCGTATAGTCCTAGTTTGCTTTCCAGGTCTGACCATTTAATGCCGGTCACGCTGGGGGCGTTTCTTAATCGGATTGCCAGTGCCTCAATGGCTATGGCGAACAGGGCCGGGGATAGAGGACACCCTTGTCGGGTGCCTCTTGTTAGTTGGAATTCCGCCGATGGGACCCCATTGACAGTAACGTTTGCGCTAGGGGACCTATACATGGTTTTGACCCACTGTTGAAAGTTGGGTCCGAATCCGAAGCGGATCAGGCAGGCTTCCAGAAAAGCCCATTCCACCGAGTCAAATGCTTTTGCCATGTCAAGTGAGACTAGGGCCCAGGGCATATTATATTGTTTGCCTAGTTGGATGGCCGTTTGGACTCTACGGATATTTATGGTTGTGGATTTTCCTGGCATAAAGCCCGTCTGGTCAGGGTGTATGATGGAGAGGATCACTTGATTCAGCCTGGTGGCCAGAATTTTAGTTAGAATCTTGTAATCTGTGTTTACAAGTGATATAGGCCGGTAGGAGCCGCAGTCTGTGGGTTCTTTCCCAGGCTTCAGGATCACTACTATGGAGGCTTTGTAAAATGAAGTTGGGAGTGTTTTGTCTATTTGCGCTTGGTTTAGTACTTCAAGGAGTTGTGGGCCTAGTTGTTCGAAGTATTTACGGTATGTCTCTATTGGGAGTCCGTCGGGTCCTGGTGATTTATTAAGGGCCATGTCTTGGATTATTAGTTGGATCTCTTCCAGAGTGAAGGGGGCCTCTAGGAGATCGACCTGCTCCTCGGTGAGGGTTGGGAAATTTAGGTCATTTAGATACTCTAAAATGTCTGCCACTGTGTTATTGGAGGAAGAGGTGTATAGGTTAGCGTAGAATTCTTTAAAGCAATTAGTGATGGATGGGGCGTCAGTGTACTCTATTCCGTGCTGGTTTTTGATCTTGAGGATCGTATTTGTTTGGTTTTCGCGTTTGATGAGGCTAGCGAGTAAGTGGCTGGATTGGTTCCCTAATTCAAAGTAGTGTTGTTTGGAGAAGAATAGTTGGCGTTTGGCTTTGGCGTGTATTTGTTGCTTATACAGTCGAGATAGGCTAAGCCAGGCTATTTTGTTGGTTTCGGTGGGGGTTGATATGTATTTTTTCTCGGCTTCTAAGGTCTGATTTTCTATCTCTTTGTCAGCTTGGGATGTTGTTTTTTTAATGTGTGAAATGGTGGATTTTAGAAAACCCCTGATGTAGGCCTTCAGGGTGTCCCATTTCAAGGCGGGGTGGGTATTGTCTTTGTGGGCATCTAAAAATAAGGAGATGTGGAAAGGCATCTGGTCGTCTGATCCAATGAGTTTAAGCCAGAATGGGTGTAGTTTCCAAGTGGGCCTTATTGTGATTTGGGGGAATTTTAAGGTTAGTAATATGGGGCTGTGATCTGAGATGCCTCTCGGGCAGTGTGTTATATTTGAGAGGTGTACCGCTAGTTCTATGGAACTGAATATATAGTCGATCCTTGTCAGCGCGTTGTAACCCGGTGAGTGGCAGGTATATTCCCGCGTTTCGGGGTGGTGGAGTCGCCATAGGTCAACCCATCCAACGCTTTCAATTAGTTGTCTTAAGGGGGAGTTTGAAGTGGGGGTGGGGTTGGAGGGAGTATGGAATTTGTCTTTGGTAGGGTCCATTATCATGTTGAAGTCGCCTAGGCAGATCGTCTCTGCCATTGGGTAATGATGAGCAAACGCTATAGCAGACTGTAGAAGGTGGAGGTTATTGTGGGGCAGGTTGTATATGGATAGGAGGACATATGGTTTAGAGTCTATTTCTCCGTATATGAATATAAACCTTCCTTCAGGGTCTCTGCGGGTGACGATTGGGTTCCAGCGTACCGACTTGTGGATTAGCACGGATACGCCCCTAGAGGAGGAGGTGTGAAAGGAGTGGGAGGCCCATTGAATCCATGGTTTTGAGAGGTTGTCTGCCCTATCTTTGGTGAGGTGGGTCTCTTGCAGGCTAATGATATGAGGGTTTAATTGTTTAATGTATGAGAATACTGTCCTTCGTTTAAGTGCTGTGCCGAGTCCTCGCACGTTCCAGCTAAGACACCTTAGGGACGCCATTGTTTACGTGGGTATAGAGTTTAGTCCCTTTGTGTGTGTCTTTGGTTGTCGGGGAGGTCGGGGTATTGGCGGGTGTGAGGGGAGGGTTGTGTTAGCGCCTGTTTGTGAAGAGCATTGTTGGAAAACATAATATAACATTTCAAACCAATAAACATTGACATCTTGCTAAAATAGTATCGCAGATTATCAATGAAAACAACAAAATTGGAGAAGTTGAGAGAAGAGGGAGGGGAGAAAACAGAGGGAGGGACAGGGGTGTATTAAGAGAAAAGATAAAGAAAGAAAGGAAAGGAGAAGAAGAAAAAGGGGGGGTTTGAGAGAGAGAAATAGGGGGGGGGGAAAGAAAAATCAAAGTGAAAAAGACAATTTAGCTACAATCTAATTAGAAGTAGCAGTTGATGTGTTGTCGGGGGGAATCTCTTGATGGCCTTTATAGGCTTAAAGTTGACCGCTAGGCTCCAACAGTGTCTTTAAAGGTGTCTCGGTCATGTTGCGTATCCTCTATACGTCAAGGGGGTGTTGAAAACCTAGGTCGCGACGCGGTTTGCAAACTTGTTAGTAGATATGATGGGGACGGTCATCCTTTTGAAATTTCAGAGTGCATATCCAGCCACTCCAGGGCCTCCGTAGGGGATTGGAGAAAGACCGCCTTTCCCTGAGCCACAATTCGGAGGTGTGCGGGGTATGCCATTGAATATGGTATCTGTCTTTCTTTAAATTTCCGTTTCACTTCCGTGAAGGTGGCTCTTTGTTTTTGTAGCTCCGCCGAGAAGTCGGGAAATATGGAGACCGTTGTGTTATTGTACTTTAGTGGGCCTTTTATTCTGGCTTGACGTAGTGCAGCGTCTCGGTCCCTGCAATTTAGGAGCCTTACTAGAAAGGGGCGCGGGGGGGCTCCCGGCTGTGGTGGTTTTGCAGGGACTCGATGGGCTCTTTCCACTATAAAGTGGGTAGAAAAGGTGTCTTCTCCCAGTAACGTTTTAAGCCAGGTTTCCGCAAATGTTTCCAGATGGGAGCCCTCTGATTTTTCGGGCAGGCCTATTATGCGGAGATTGTTACGGCGCGAGCGATTTTTCCAGATCGTCTGTTTTAGATTGGCAGAATTCTATTGCTCTTGTTGCCTTTTTGACCACTGTAGTTAACGGGCGTAGTGTGTCTTCTACGTTGGAGACGCGGTCCTCCATTTCCCGCATTCTGTCACGCATATTGTGTAGGTCTTGTCTTAAGAGGGAGACATCGGATTTAATCTCCTCTATTTTGTTGGAAAGAGAGGATTTGCAAGTGTTGATCGCATCTAGGAGCTGACGCATAGTGGGTTCTGCGCTTTGCCCCGGTTCGTTTTCAGGATCTTTCGCCTGTGTGGGTCGCGTTGCACGCGGGGTGTGATCAGGGGTTTCAGAGCGGGAGAATTCTTTGAGTTTTTCGGCGGCTGAGCCGCCTTTTGCGCGTGTACTCATGTTAGATTTTGCTAGGTTGGTCTTGCGGGTTGTGAGATTTGTTGTTGTAGTATAGATGGCGTCGGTGTTTGCTTGTAGGGATCAGAAATCTTTGTGTTATGGGTTGTTGAGGTAAGAGTGTTCGGTCGTCTGGATCTTAGTAGCGCCTTGTCATTATTGGCCCAGGTCCGGCCGTGGTGGAGGGGGCAGGGGGTCGTGCCCGTCAAATATGGTAGCTTGTCAGCCGCGGGGTTAAACAGACCACCCTCGTTCAATGTGGTTTAGGGTCGGAGATGGGTCAGTGTCTGTTGCGGGGTTTAAGATTTGCTGACTCGGTGTAATACAGTCCGCTTACAGGTGCGCAATAGGATCGCCGGTCCCTTGGCTATTTTAGGGGACAGGTGACCCTTGTCTGTCGTGGGCAGAATTTATGGCTGTGGCAGGTCTATTCCGTCCTGTGTGTTGTCCCCTGGCCCCTTATGAAACACTTACAGTTCTGCTGCCGGCTCCGCAGGGCCGGGTCCGAGGGGGGGTCCCCACGGGAGTGGTGTGATGCGATCTGGTGGCGACAGGGCGGCCCGGAGACGAGACGAGCTGTCGAGGAAGGATCGTCGGAAACGGTCGGGTCCGCCGCAGCCGGAGGTGAGTAGCGGGGTTTTCAGCCCGTGGGGCCGGGATCAGGTCGGCGTGCGGGCTCGTATTTGGTGCGCCCCGGGGCGCTGGATGCCGCCGCTGTGTAGCGGCAAGGAGTTTGCTGTGTGGTGGGTTCGGCGGGGCGCTATCCCCCGCGGGTCTCGCGGCGGCAGCGCCGGTCCGGGGATGCCTCACGCGGTCTCTTCCGGGGGAAGGTGCGCGGCAGCGGCGCTCCGGAGCGACGCAGGAGGAGCGCTCAGCCCCGTCTCGGGCGCAGCCGGCGGCAGACACCCACCGACGGGGAGTGGGCGGAATGCCTCGGTCCACGGGGCCGGCCGCAGGCAGGCAGCGTCGGGGCAATCGGCTGGACGGTTACGGCTTCCGCGGCGGTGGCTTCGGCTCGGATGCGCGAGGGGCGAAGTACCCCGCGCTCCAGGGGCAAAACCGACAGCCTCGGTGGGGGGGGCCCCCCCCCTCTCGTCTCGCGGCGGGTGCCGGTCTCTGCCGCCCGGAGACAGCGCAGAGGGGCTCCGGTCCGGCTGGGATGGCGTATTCAGCCTCGGACGTCCGGGGGGTCCTCCGCTGAGTGATGGGTGGGAAAGAATGGTCCGTCGGGGTTCCGAGGCAGCCGGGAGACGAGGTGAGTTGGAGAGGTGGTCCGTGTCTGAAGCGCGGGAAAGATGGCGGGTTTTGGCGCCTTTTCTCGTTCGCGGCTCTGTTGGAGGAGTTAGAGGGTTGCAATTTCCTTTATTTGCAGTCCAGTTTTTTCTCTAGAGGTTTAGGAGCCCATTGGTCTCGTTTGGGTTGATCTGGTTCTGGTCAGGCCAGGATTTTGGACGGATTTTGCTGTTCCCCCTGGGGAGCTCCTCTCAGTTGCGACTGTTCATGCTGGTCGCAGGTCACGCCCCCCTCTGTCCAGCTTTTGTTTAAACACTTCCATTGAAGGAGTACTCACCACCCCCTGTGGTAACCTGTTCCTCTCATTGATTACCGTCATTGTTAGAAAGTTTTTTTTCTAATATCTAATTTGTGTCTCCTCCCTTTCAGTTTCATCCCATTGCTTCTAGTCTTTTCTTGCGCAAATGAGAATAGGGCTGATCCCTCTGCACTGTGACAGCCCTTCAGATATTTGTAGACAGCTATTAAGTCTCCTCTCAGCCTTCTTTTTTGCAAGCTAAACCTTCCCAGATCCTTTAACCGTTCCTCATAGGACATGATTTGCAGACCGCTCACCATCTTGGCAACTCTTCTCTGAACTTGCTCCTTTTTGTCTATGTCCTTTTTAAAGTGGGGTGCCCAGAACTGGACCCAGTATTCCAGATGAGGTCTGACTAAGGAAGAGTAGAGAGGAATAATTACCTCACGTGATCTAGACTCTATGCTTCTCTTAATGCATCCCAGAATTGTGTTTGCCTTTTTGGCTGCTGCATCACATTGTTGACTCATGTTCAGTCCATGATCTATCAGTATACCCAAGTCTTTTTCACTTGTGCTGCTGCTTAGCTCAATTCCTCCCATTCTGTATGTGCTTTTTTCATTTTTCTTGCCCAGATGTAGGACTTTGCATTTCTTCTTGTTAAATACCATTCTGATAATGTAGTCGCTGCCCACTGTTCAAGCTTTTCTAGATCTTTTTGAATACTCTCCCCCTCTCTGTTTAATAATTGGTTTAAAGGTCTTTCCCAGTCAGGCTCACAGGCCTGTAACTTCCTGGATCTACCTTCCCTTTTTTGAAGATAGGGACAACATTTGCCCTTTTCCAATCTTCTGGGACTTCTTCTGTTCTCCAGGAGTTTTCAAAGATTATGGCAAGTGGTTCAGCAATTACCTCTGCTGCTTCCTTTAGTATCCTAGGATGTAATTCATCTAGACCTTGAGACTTGAATTCATTTAAGTTAGCTATGTGTTCCCTCACCATTTATCTGCTTATAGATAGCCTGCATTCTTTTATTCCCCCAATAGCACAGGGAAGATCAGTTGATGTTCCATCTACTTTCTGAGAAAAAACAGATACAAAATAGGAATTTAAATGTTCAGTCTTCTCAATATCCTTCTTAACCAGTTCACCATTTTCATCCTGTAAGCATCCAATAGCATTTTTGACTTTTCTTTTGCTTTTGACATACCTTCAAAATCATTTTTCATTGCTTTTGGCCTCTGTTGCAAGCCTCAATTCATTATTAGTTTTAGCGTTTCTGACACTTACACTACAGTTTCTGCAGACCACATTATATTCTTCTTTAGATATTACCCCCTTTTTCCATTTAATAAACATATTTTTCTTCGTTTTTAGGCCTCGGTCACACGGGCGTTTTTTCCCGCGATTTGCGGATCGCATGACGGATGCGCATCCGCAAATCGCGTGACTGGGGCCGAAAAATCGCCCGAAAAACTCCTCCTAGCCGCGTTTCAATAGAAACGGGCTGGAGCAGTGCAGCGCTGTCCAGCGCATTAAATTCAATGGAGCCGGCAATACAGCCGGCTCCATTGAAAGCAATGGGCTGCGGGCGATCTCACGATGAATTTTCGGGAAGGGCTTAAAAATGTAAGCCCTTCCCTGAAATTCATCCAGACATGTGTAAAAACAAAAAAATATATATATACTCACCTGGTCCCGGCAGACGGAGTTCAGCCGCGGCCGGCCGGCAGTTCTCCTGAACTGCTGTGAGTAGTATTCAGCAGCCGGGGCTTTAAAATCCCCGCCTGCTGAATGAGCTGCCTCTGACCAATCAGAGGCAGCTCTCACTCACCCATTCATGAATTCATGAATGGGTGAGTGAGTGCTGCCTCTGATTGGCTCAGCGCAGGGACCAATCAGGGGCAGCTCTCAGCTGCTGAATACTACTCACAGCAGTTCAGGAGAACTGCCGGCCGGCCGACCGCGGCTGAACTCCGTCTGCCGGGACCAGGTGAGTATATATATATTTTTTGTTTTTACACATTTCTGGATGAATTTCAGGGAAGGGGTTATATTTTTAAGCCCTTCCCGAAAATTCATCGTGCGATCGCCGGCAGCCCATTGCTTTCAATGGAGCCAGCTGTATTGCCGGCTCCATTGAATTCAATGGGCAAACATCATTCTTCTCTGCCACAGCTGTTACAGCTCTGGCAGAGGAGAATGATTTGTCTACTATATGTTCTCAATGGGGTCGGCGCTGCTGCCGCCGGCCCCATTGAGGGCATATAGAGAAGAGAACAGGAATCGCAGATCGCAGATAGGTGCGATCTGCGATTTCTGTTCTATAATTTATCGGACGAGCGCATAAAAAGCGCTCATGTGTCCGATACCATTGCAAAGCAATGGTTCTCTAAGATCGCAGATCGCATGCGCAGGCGCAGGTCGCACGGAAAATCGCCCGTGTGACCGAGGCCTTAACATGTGTTTATCCATCCTGGTCTCTTTAAATGCTTCCCATTCTTTCTTCGTTTAGGGATTGTTAATGATTGTGCTTTGAGAATCTCTTTTCACAATGTTTCCCAACCTTCTTGGACATTTCTGTCCTTAAGAACATCCAGCCATTGGATTCTTCCTACCCTCTTTCTGGGTTCATTAAAATCTACCTTTCTAAAAATCCAACCTTGAGGTCTGAGTTTTCTCAGGTCTTCCTCCCCATTTTATCCAAAATTCAAGGACAGCATGATCACTGCCTCCTAAGATCCCAGTCACCTTGCTTCCTCAACCATTCCTTCCCTCTTGGTAAGAATTAGGTCCAAGATAGTAGATCCCTTTTGGAAGATAAAGTTGTCAGCAAGAGTGGATAATAATTTGTTGGATCCATTACTTTTACCTGAGAGAGATTCCCAACAAGTGTCTGGATAGTTAAAATCTCCCATGATCACTATGTCATGCTTTTTTGAGAGCTTGGCCATCTTATGTAGAAAGAGTTCATCAATATTTTCTGCTTGTCCAGGTGGCCAATAGTAAATACTTGCAAAAGTGTCCTTTCTGTTGTTTTCTCCTTGCATTCTTACCCAAACAGTTTCTACAGAACTCCCATACTCTGAAGCTTGAATCTTGGTTGAGATGAGTGTTTTCCTAACATACAACGCAACACTTCCTCCCCTTTTTTTAGGATTGTTTCTTATACATAAATAAGTTGTATCCCTCAAGCCTTGTATTCCAATCATGCGTATCATTCCACCAAGCTTTCTTGATGCCTATGATATCCTATTTCTCTTCCTGTGTTAGGAGCTCCAATTCTCCTTGTTTGTTTCCCATGCTCTGGGCGTTAGTGTAGAAACATTTTAGTTTGTGATCGGTGTCTCTTGCTCCTCTACTTTCATTCAGAATTTTTTGTCTTTGTATTTTTTTCCCATTTCTAATAGCAAGGTTCTCAAATGTATTAATTAGCTGTATATTTTTACCTGGCCTTTCACTTTCCTTCCCATATTGTCCTAGTTTAAAGCTCTTCTAATAAGTGAAGCAAGGCGCCAACCAAATATATGCTTATCTGTTTTTGTAAGGTACAACCCATCTCTATCAAGCAGTCCATCATATAGGTAATTCACTCCATGGTCTAGAAATCCAAATCTTTGCTGATGGCACCATTTATGTAGCCAGTTGTTCACCTCTAGAATCCTGGTACATCTTATTCCATGGCCATCCACTGGGAGGATGGATGAGAAAACCACCTGTGCTCTTAGCTCCTTCACTTTCTTTCCAAGGTCTTCAAAGTCTCTGCAGGTATTTGCAAGGTCCTTTTTTGCAGTGTCATTTGTCCCTACATGTATTAGTAGCAATGGGTGGTGTTCTGTAGGACTGAAGAGTCTTGACAGCCTATCAGACACATCTTTGATTTGTGCACCTGGTAGACAGCACACCTCTCGTGAGGTGTCAGGTCTGCAGACAGCGGCCTCTGTTCCTCTCAATAGAGAATCCCCCACAACCACCACTCTCCTTTTCTTCTTCACAGCAGCTCTTCTTTTTCTCCATTCAAGAGGACTCTGTGTGCTTACTACACAGTTCTTTGTGGGTAGAGTCATTTCTTGCTGTACCTCTTTCTCCTCTGCTATGTTCTTTGTGGGTAGAGTCATTTCTTGCTGTATCTCTTTCTCCTCTGCTCTGTTCTTTGTGGGTAGAGTCATTTCTGGCTGTACCCCTCTCCTTCTGCACAGGAACCAGTACCAGGCCACCCTACGTGTAAAACTCGTACCGGTTTCTGAGCAGTATAGGTGCTGGCTGACTCCTGATCCTCCTGCTTCTCTGGGTCACATGCTTCCATTCCTCTGCTTATGCAGGTATACTGGACATTTCTTTTCCGTCAACATTTTGAAGACTTTCTTCTGCTCTGTCAAGGAAATCCTCACCTTCCTTAATGAGCTTCAATGTAACTATTCTCTCCTGAAGACTATGCACTTTTTCCTCCAGTAGAGACACAAGCTTGCATTTCTGGTAGGTGAAGTTTGGCTTTTCCTCTGTTAGGTCTCTAAACATATAGCATACGTTGCAGCTCACTGTATGGCTGCACTCCTTTTCCATGTTGTCAAATGATGTCCACTTCCAAACTTCTAAAAGTCAAGAATTGTAGTGAAGTTACTACTGCTAGTGAAGACACTACTAAGTGTAGAACTTAATCTGGCGATGTCCTTCGAGCAGCTAGACCTGGCTAATCCCGATAATCTTTTTACTTACAGTGATTGTTTGCTCTACCCAGAATGCAGGAGGGAATATGCAAATGAACCTCCTGCAGCTTAAATCTCTGGTCTGGCGATGTCCTCCGAGCAGCTAGACCCGGCTAATCCCGACAATATTCCCGCTTACAGTGATTCTTTGCTCATCCCAGAATGCACAGGGAATATGCACTGCGTTGTACGTGACTTCGCATTGGCTACAAAGGTCAGGTGGGAAGTCTGAAGGACATAAGTTCATTGATAGCTGCAAGCTGGAGAGCAATTCCAGTGGTACTGGGCCTGAAAGATACTGCATTGCTGGGAGAGAGCACTGCCAAAGGAGTGAGGGGTTGGCTTAGAGAGCAATGTGAGACGTGAATCTATGCCTGTTAGAGAGGCCTAGTGGCACAAAAAAGGAGGCAGCCGGTGTTGGAGTAGTTAATCAGCTGCTTAAAGAGTTAAATGCAGGCGGAGCGGGACAGCACTGATTGCGAGAACAAAGCAGCTGTTTTGTATATGCAAACAGCTGCTTTGTTCTTGCAGTTATCAAGCTCCGATAGCTCCGAGAAACAGCAGGAGTGCTTACAGCTCCATAGTTCTCGGAGCTTTCAGCTGATATCCCGCTGGGAAGTCCCAGCAGGATACCAGCTGAAAGAATGTTATCAGCGCCGCCTGGTGAGAAAATCAGCGTGCAGCGCTGATAAGAGTCATAGTTGATTTTTAGCTTGCTAGAAATCAATGATGAACGGACAGTGCACGATTGCAGGGCATTTAGACACGACGATTATCGAATTTTGAGCGATAATCGTTGTGTCTAAATGGGCCTTTAAGCATATTCTGAGTTAGTCAGTTAGGTTATCTAACATTTCTGTATAACCGCATATTGTTTATCTATTAACGGAAGCTTCTACTGCCAACCTAATATTCAAGTTTATTTGTTAAAATAAAAATATATATTTTGTAAGCCTGGTGTCTGCATTGCAGCCTGATTCCTTTGTCGCCTGCGCCACATCAGAGCTCACATTCTGATTGCACACACAATATCTCTCACAGACCACACATTATTGCTACAGGTTTGCTGAAGACACTCCATAGAGTATTCGCCTCATCACCTCCCATTCTCCAATGCCTGACAATGTCGGTTAGATTCTCTGTGGCTACATACTAGTAGGTCTGGTCCCGGAAGAGAGAGTGTGCCAGCAAACTGGATAATCAGACTGGTAACACCTGGCAAATGGGAAGACTGGAGTAACCAGACAGCCGAGTACAGTCTGTGGCCCATTGGTGCCGTGGGAAACTCCAATAGTCTCCGGACTCCGCCAGTGATGCAAATCATAAACTGGAAGAACAAATAATAAACTCCAGTTCTCGGGCTGAAAAATAAATTGTAATTATTGGTTCTTCCAGTTTATTTAATTAAAAGTTTTGCATTGATGTCGGAGACCAATGAATATTGGAGTTGACTGTGGCACCTATAGGCCTCCATGACCCCTTCAGCCTACTTCCACGCTCGTCCCTGCATTGAACCAGGCATAACGCCCTCCTGGCACTTGCACCTATCTGTGTGGTTTGGGAGACAATGGTGACCCTGCAGGAGTTAGTCCTAACACTTCCAAAAGTGCCTCCTTGTTTTCCAACCGCTATGCTACTCTTCTCCGGAGAGCAGGGGAGATCCCAGACCCGCCCAGTGCTACTTCACATGTGCACTCTAATTGGTTCACCAGACTCACATGCCCTTCCCCAGTACAGTTACCGATTATTCCAACCTTCAATCTTCACCGTATTGGGTTGAGATCATAAATACCATGTCCCTGGAGCCTTGACAGGGTTCTCCATGCAAATCAAATTAAACACTTGTCCAAAATATCAACAAGCATAACATTTCCCTCCACCCCACCCCCCAACAGGACTGATACTTTTACCCCTACAAGCTCAGCAGTCCTAAAAAGTTTCCTAAAGGGCTAAAAGTTTGCTATGGAGAGGGACCTTGAAGTGCGCCAAAAACTGCGTCACAATCAATCAATTGGCGCAGCAGAACTGAGCATGCTCATTGGATGCTTGCTGATTGGCTGATAGAAATAGTTTTTGCTGCGCAACAGGAGTGCAGAGACTGAAAGTAATAGTAGAGGTGCTGCTGGACAGACCGACAATGGAGGAGACACCAGACAGGAGGACAAGAGGTGGCTGGCTGACAGAACACAAGAGTAGGGTTTCTTTATCCTGGGGTGCAAGAGACCGGACCGTAACTGCCCAAAGGACTGAGAGAGAAGCATGTAATAGCGTGAAATTTAAACGGTCAAAAAAAAGTTTGACTTGTTCATGTGCAAATATGCTGCGTAGTGGTGAGTGTATTTGCGCTTTTCCGTTTAAGCCCCGAGTTTCTCATAAAGGGTCTTTAACAATGGGAATATACCTTTATTACATACACTGCATAGCGAGACAGAGAGAATCATTGAGTTGTATCATGTGAGTTGCATTGCCATTGCAGCTCAGATCCACTGAAGTAACTGAAGCTGAACTGCAATACCAGACACAACCTGTATACAAGTGTGGTGCTGTTTTTGCAAAAGAAAGCAACTATGCATTTCTAATCCTGTACAAGCCCTTTAACTCCATCATGTGTAATATGCCCCAATAAAATTTAGACAAGGCATTCTACACCTTTCCAGGACTGCATCCGCACAATATCACATGAGCAGCTAGAGTCAGTAACATCTCTGCCTGCTGGGAGGATACTGTCATTACCATCTGTATTTTATATTCACTATTAATATGCTGCTATTGGAAGAAGTAATTTCTGAACTTAAAAATTTGATGAAGTTGTATCTTCGGAGTTACATGTCACGGCACGTAAATATTTTATTACCATTTTAGTCCTTACGTGTACCGGGATCAGCGAGAGCTACAAGACATTTCAGGAACTGCCACAGATAAAGGAGATTTTACAGACGTTGATAGATTTATGGAATGATGAATGACTGTACGGTATATCATACAATTACTGTCTTGACAGTGAAATACAGGCAGAAGTGAGACGTGTCGTATAACTGACTGCAATAAGCAGTAATTAGAATGAAAACCTTTATTTCTCTGTTTTTACTAGTTAGCGGCAATGATTTTATCTATCCAGTCTTCCATTTCGGGACCCTTATCAGACATCGCTGATATGAAAGAGCAGATCAATGTCTCATTCTCCCGCAGTCTGAGTATTGATGGCATAATGGAGTCTGATGTTGGTAGCATTCAGTTATTGTAATTTTAGATGATGTACAAGTTATTATCATCTTTAGAAGTCAGGATTGATATCAAATGAGCTAAACTAGCCTGCAAGACTCACCAATTTTTAAAGGGCCACTCCAGCAAAAACACATTTTCCATCCCTGCCCCGTTCACCTGATTGCCTGTTACACTTTGCGGGTCTCCTATGTATATTGCAGTCACTTCCATGCAGTGCAGCCTCCTGTATGATACTTATCAGGCACCATCTTGATATTGAAATTTGTCCCTGCTATCTCTTCCTCTATGCCAGGGGTTTCAAACTCATTTTCATCAAGGGCCACGTCAGCATTATAGTTGCGTTTAAAAGGCCAATTATAAGGGCTCATTCACACGAGCGTATCATGTTGTGCTCCTGAGACCTATGGTTCTGTTGGGTTTCCAGGAGCACACTGCTGCAGGTGTGGCTGATTTGGCTGGCTGATGGTGTGGTATTCTCCAGCCAGCCAATCACCATCGGTTTGTGCGCATAATTACCAGCCACACTTACTAGAGGGTTCAGGTCATTTATCCATTCCTACTCAGTACTTGGTGTTACGCATGCTGCTAGTTTAAGTTGCTTTCCCTGAAGATGGTCTGGATACCTGATCTCCCCATCTGCATGTTCTTTGGGCCCTTTCTCCCTTCCCTTTATCAGGTGCGGCCTCCAGGCATCTGATGTCCTGTGTGTTGTCGGAGAGGTGATATCTGACACTGTTCCTTTTACGTCAAATTGGTGTCTGACACTCTTTCCCCTTTCTCGATCCATGGACACTTGAACTACTTCCTGTTTATCTATGGAAGCATGAAGTTCTGAGTGAGGTTTCCTTCTGTGTGTGAGGTGAGCAGACTATAGGTGAGAACAATGACTTGTGCACTGTAGGTCTGAAGGTGTGGATTACACTTGGTGTGAACAATGACTTGTTCAGTGTATGTGTGAATGTGTGGACTACATTAGGTGAGAACATTGTCTTGTTCTGTGTGATGTTCCCTTTATGTTGCAGTCACTTGGTGTGAACAGGGTTGTGTTCTGTGTATATCTATAGGAGGGGACTACACTAGTTCAGTGTTCAGTGTGTATGTTGTATTTCCCTTGTCTGGTGTTCCTGCCCGTTACCATCTAAGGCGAGCAAGTCCCATAGGTTCCAGCGTGGGGCCATCTCTATTAGGAAGATCACCCTGCTTGTAGACAGGGTTCCCTTTTTGTGGTTTTAATTGTCTTGCTAGAGTAGTGACAACCAGGACCCTTGATGTGGGCTTGTGAGCTTATGTATTCTGGCCAAAATACAAACCAATAGCTCATATGTACTTATTCCCAATTCCATCTCCTTATGTGTATTTGTTTATTGGTAAGTAATTGGCCACCTATTGGTATGCATGTTTTGGTTTATGTTGTTGGTGTTCGTTCGAGTACAAATGTAGTGGCCCCAAAAGGGTCCTACATAACATTGACACTGTTTTGAGGTAGTTCAAACACTTCCCTTGAACTGAAAATGCATGTGCTGTCCTCTTGGAAAAGTGAAGGGACGGTCATTCTATGCCTGGACTTTGTCACAGGCCACATTAAATGACATGGTGGGCCAGATTTATCCCAAGGGCCTTGAGTTTGAGGCATATGTACTAAGCTGTGCTGCCAATCCCATGATGCATCAGCACAATATGACCAGCAAGAGCCAGCCACATCTCTGCCTGCTGGGAGGACACTGTCATTACATTCTGTATTTTGTATTCACCTAAATCAGCTACAGACTATAAGTATACCAGCAGCAGCAGTTTCTGTGTCCCCCTTTAAAGAGCTTCTTTTGTAGGACCCATTACACAAATATTATGCGGACTGAAAAAATGTAAAACTTATAAACACAAGTAAGTCGGAGGTAGTCATAATTGACATCACATGACCACCTAAGAAGGACTCCAAGGGGTTTCAGATAGAAAGTAATAACTAACCAAGGTAACACTAGCTAACTTATATTTGTTGGGGGCCAGCTACATAATGAATACATTTTAAAAATTTACCAAAGGGACCTTTAACTAATTTAACCACTTCCTGACATGGCCAGTTTAGTCAGTGACACTTTTTTATTTCATCCTCACTTTTCAAGGGCCATCATTTTTTTATTCTTCTGTCAACATAACTGTATCAGAACTTGTTTTTGTAAGATGAGTTGCTTTTTTTTAAAATCATTTTGTTAATCATTGAAATGGAATATTCCATAATGACATTGTGGAATATTTAGCACCGAAATCTACACTGTTTAAATGCAGATTTTGATGTGAAATTCAAAATCACAGAATTGTGCTCGCAATTCCGCATCAAAATCCACATTTAGATGTGCACATTTTGGTGTAGGATTCCGGGATGGCATATTCCATACCATTGTTGCGGAATGTTCTATCCCATGTGGAAGTATTCTTAGGGCTTAGTCAGACGAGCATTTTTTTGCGCACCTATGTGTGCAAAAAATGCGCTCCACGCATGTTACAAATGTGCGTGACCAAAGCTCTGTGCCCACAGTGATTTTCAGGGAAGGGCTTGAAATACAAGCCCTTCCCTGAAAATCATCCATAGCTGCTGTAAAAAATAAAAAAAATATATACATCACCTCTCCGCCGCAGTGCAGCTCCAGCGAGTCTTCTCACTGACTCCCCAGCACTGTTGTGAAACTCGTTCTCCTGGCTGGGGATTTAAAAATCCCTGCCTCCTGAAATAGCTGGTTCTGATTGGCTGAGCGCTCAGCCAATCACAGGCAGCGCTCGGCCATTCACTGAATGACAGCTGAGCTCTGCCTGTGATTGGTTACAGCGCTCAGCCAATCAGAGGCAGCGCTCAGTTGTGAGTAACGCTTGGTCGTGGTAGGCAGTTGGTTTGTTTAGGAGCATGAGGTCCCCGGGATGTCCAGTGCAATGTGTACAGAAGCTAGGCGCTGATTAGCTCTGTCAGGACTGATCACCAGGAAGCCAGGAAGTTGGATAACACCACGCCGTCTGCAGAACCAAGGAGTGAGCAAGATCAGGACCAAGCTGGAAGTACTTGAGCAAACTGAAAACAAAGCATAAACTGCAAACACAAGAACAAACTGGAGCAGCTGCGACACGTGCATACATGAGGGCTCATACACCAACACTGCAGCAGGAGCTGTCAGCTCTGAGGCCTCTATATAGTGGTGAAGAGATGACCAACAATCTGCAGCTGGGTGGAAGAGGCACAACCAATTTAACCATGGCAGTGCTGGAAACAAGGCAATCACAGATTCAGAGAAAGACGCCCACGTCTGCTAGACCTGACAGAAGCGCCCACTCTAGCTATTCCCCTAAGAGACAGGCCACGTATGAAAGGGTATGAGATGCCCCCTGTGCCGATACAATGTATGGGATTGTTGAAACTTCTGAGCTTCCTGGCTCCCATTTTGACTGTTGAGAGTCTCTGTACCTGAAGAGAAAGGCCATGCAGACATGGGATATGATTGCTGACACATGCTTTATTGTATGTCTGTGTAAAGTTTTGAGGTGCTAGAGCAATTGTAGAGTGAACACTATTAACCCTTTACAATCCAATTTGTATCCTGGTTTTCCTAGGGGGCTTACTCTTTTTCTGCCGTTATACAACGGTGCTATCTGCTGGCTAAAGCCAGTACTGCATGAGGTGACACGTTGGATAGGCTCAGACAGCAGAGAGGCTGGCAATATATAGTAAGAGAACCCCGACGGA
This sequence comes from Eleutherodactylus coqui, assembly GCF_035609145.1. Taxonomy (NCBI): domain Eukaryota; kingdom Metazoa; phylum Chordata; class Amphibia; order Anura; family Eleutherodactylidae; genus Eleutherodactylus; species Eleutherodactylus coqui. Next base: position 30,575,452 of record NC_089846.1, read on the forward strand.
TGTCCTCCAACATTGGAGCTGTACAGCCTTAAATCATAATGTCTTCAGACGTCAGACATTGGATTGGAAAGGGTTAAATGTATGGTGAGAGGCCAGAGGGCCAGGACTTTGTTTTATGTTCCAGTGCACTGTAGTGATGTCACGTGCTACAAACTTGCTGTGAAGACATGATGCAATAAACCTGACAGAAGCCGGTCTTGAAGCCTTTTCTGATAGTGGACTGAGTTCTGAGCGTGGGCCAACCATCTTATAAGAAAAGATAGCGTACCTAAGAGTGACTAATCCCCTAATGTCACACAATATACAGGTGAGTTGTTGTGTAAAAGTTTTTAAACTTTTTTTAATGAACTTTAGTGGTTGCTATATGTTCAGTTCAGTATATTATATAAATCCATCAAAGGTGATCCTTCACTTATATATTAGTAATTCTTGTCATGCATAAGCCAAAGATTGAGCAATGCTTTAAAGACATGAAACAATAAGACATTTTTCTTCTTGAGAACTGTTAAGACTTTCAACTTCCTGTTGAACTCCTACATACACAGTGGTGAGACATCATCGTGTTTACACCCCTCACATATTTTACCTTCTTTTCCCACTTACTGCAAACAATGTTAAGTGCCTGAGTACTCGACTCCATTCAGTATTCAAGAGAAACCACTCGATAACGCACCCGGGATCAGCACCAGAAGAGTTGTGCGTACATTACTTGTTGAGATATTTAGTCAGAATATGGAAAGACTTCAAGAGTAACCTTCAGAATGAGGACTAAATTCCACCAATACTGTTCATGAGGAATAATGATAGCAATCAGTATTTGGTTTTGAAAAATTGTAGATGCAAACTATATTAACCCCTTAGTGGCAGCCCATATGCCCTTCTGACGAGTTGCCTTTTTGTGACACTGCTTTACAATAATGGAATGACTCTACTGTGCTGCTAGAATTGAGCGCTGGGCTGGAAACCGCCAATCCCTTCTGTTTAACCCTTTACATGCTGCAGGCATGTAAAAGGCTGAAGAGGGAGGGGGCTCCCTCTGTCACCCATCAGACCCCACGATGTGATTGAAGGGGTCCAATGGGTTGCTGTGGCACTCAGAGACTTGAATATAGCCTTTGGGTCTTTCATGGCAGTCTATGAGGTTCAGCCTCTGGTTGCACTCCATAAGCTTTACAATATACTGCTATGCTGACGGTCCTAAACAAAACAACTTGCCTACCACAACCAAACTGATCTGCCTTTGATCACTCTATGACACACACACACTACCCTCTTGTCCTGGCAGACCACATCAGCAACCCCCAATCCATCATGCAATATCCCCAACTGACTAACCAATTGACTGAAACGAAAGAAACCAAAAAATGCTTGAGAATACACAACCCCAAAAAAAACCCCACTCATAATCTTCAAAACAAATATCTCCCAAATCCGTCACCAAATCACACAATAACTGAAGTGACACCGACTTCTTAGAATCCCATGATCCCACCAATCTCTTGTAACCCTTCAATGTTTTCTGAACCACAAATTCCCTAGAAAATCCACTACCCCAAGTAACCGAAACCAAAAGGAGTTGCCTGCAATTTTTTTCACCATGCCCAGCTTGAAAAACCCTGTGCAAACAAATGCACAATAGAGAAAAGAAACACTAGCAACCAATCCCCCTGTGTGAAATCCTGCCTAATAGTACCTGTCACGGCCCATAGTACATCGGCCGTAAGGTGGAAACTGTCTGTACTAGGTCAGTCCGAGCCACGTCATGACACTTTTGTGGTTGTACGTTTTCCATACCCTTGGGTTCTCCCGTCGTTGATAAAGGGTAATTGAGAGTCATATGTTAAAATTTCCCTAATTTTCCTTGGCTGGCAATTCTATTTAACAGAGGGGTTAAATATTTCAACCCCTGCTCTGACTAATTGCTGATTGTTCATGTCTTATGGGTGAAGTTGGTCTAGTCCTTTTTCCTTTGATACTTGACCCCAATACATCAACTACTTAGCTTGATCCCTATCTAGATCAAGCTAAGTAGTTGATGTATTGATTTATATCTTAGTATTGTTTCTGCCTTTGCTCCTACTGCCATTGGTTGTTACCACCTGTTTTTAGATATTCCCTGTTTCTACCTATGGAAAGTACAGGTAGCCCCTAGGCTCCAGCGTGGGGCCAACCCTATTGGGGCAATTGCCCCACTTTAGGCTCGTTTTTTTCCTCTTCTGGCTGTTAGGGCTAGATTTCCCATTCCCCCCCCCCCCTTGTTTGTGTTTCGGTGGTGTTTTTTGGTGTTTTACGTGAGATCTGCCAGTGTTTATCCTGTGTGAACATTGCCTTGCGTCCATGCTGGGTGTGGTGCGTAAACGCTCAGCACAGATTTAACAGAATAATCAGCCTGACTTTTTTCAGCGGGGTCTTTTGAGTTTAGTGTCATTATGGATTGCATTAAGGTTTTGCCTAATCAGCTTAGGGCTCTTTCGCTTGAGGTTGCTGATATTAAGCAAAAGACGGTTTGGTCAGTCCCTTGTAAGGAGCCTAGGTTAGATTTTTCTAATCGTTTCTCTGTCACAGGCAGGAGTTTGTTGTTTTTTCTGAGTCTGGCAAGTTGTATTTTAGGCTGTGTTCCTTGTCCTCAGATGATGAGTCCCAAAGGATGAGGATCATAATATCTCACTTACAGGGGGAGCCTCAGGCTAGGGTTTTTCCTTTACCACGGCCCTCTGAGGTAACTGATGAGAATACATTTTCAACCCATATTCAGATGATTTGGGAGAAGGTTCAGAAAAAGTCAGTGAGAGATTACAGGAGGGTGGCAGACAGAAATCGGTTAGAGGGTGTTAATTTTTAAGTTGGAGATTTGGTTTGGTTGTCCACTAGGAACATAAAGCTTAGACTGCCATCTTTTAAACTGGGTTCATACTTCATCAGACCATAAAAAAATCAAAGAAGTAATTGAGCGGGCCCTTTTCAGGTTAGAAATCTCTAGTTCCTTTAAGATTACTGATGTCTTTCACAAATCTTTAATTAAGAAGTATGTTAATCCTGTGAATGGGGAATCTCCTCCTCCTCCAGTTGTTGTTGATGGAAGTTTTCAGATTGAGGTCAGTTGAATAATTGATTCACATCGTGTTAGGAATTAATTGCAGTATTTAGTATTTGGCAATGGTACAGTCCTGATTAAAGGACTTGGGTTCCAGCCACGGATGTCAATGCGGACCGTCTTCTTAAGAATTTCCACAGGCTGAATCCTACTAAGTCCTAACAGTTCTGCGTTCCCTCATCAGAGGGAAGTTCTGTCCCAGCTCGATGGCTGCATCAGGGCTGTAGTAGGAGAAAAGGAATTTTAAACCCAACCTGAAAACTGTCCTCAAACAACTGTGCCTCCAATCTTTTACGATATTCGTTTTGAAACGGCAACATCGCCTCGACCTTCACTCATGCTTAAGATGGCATGAAGATCCAAACCAGCACTGGCCCTTGTTAAATTGCCAGCAGCAACCAAGTCTCTGAGTGACCAAAGATCTAGACCCCGAGGCTGAATCCCCAGCCACACCCCAAAAGGAGTTCCCAAGAACTCTCATCGCGACCATCCACAAGAAAATCTCCTTATGGTACCATCATATCTGAACCAGGGCTATTTAATCCATGTAACAAAATAAGGATGAACATTTCTGTGGGGCACTCTTTCTTATATTGCTTGCAAGAATAGCAAACTCTTGGAGCCAATTCGTAAGGGTACGCGGCATCAGATTATACCGTTGCTTCTCTTTCTTTTCTTTTTTGCTCTTGTCGGGATTACACTTAGTCAAATTAAATTTGGCCAAGGGGAGTAGGTAAAGAATTCCACATACTCGTCCCCTAAGAGGCCATCAAAGCAAACATACACCTTGCTGCTTGCTACATCATCCAGTCGTATTCCCAGATCTACCACCCGACTCCCCTCACACCATGCTGTTGGCTGAGACACCGACCTCCCAGACACCATAGGACTAATCCACGCACTTACAACAGTAGTTTGACCCCCCTAATGATGCGCACCGCACATACCTGCAAGAAATTGCACAACCACCTCTACCTAGAAACAACTTTGCCTGTGCCACTGCATTCACGTGCAGAACAGCCATTGGGCTGGACCACAGTCGATGCTCCTCAAGACTTTCTGCTCCTTGGAGCCATCCATCTCCAATCTTGTCGAGGAGACCCCTGGAACCAAATTGGTCACTGCAATACCAACAGCACACCCCCCCCCCCCCCCGCTCCACAGGGCGCTGTCCACTGCATCTCCGATGGGGAGGGCCTGCTGAAGGACAAGGGGCTAGCCCCTGGGAGATGAGTCCCATCTGTTGTCCTTGAAGTAAAGGCCACCACTGGAGTCATGGGCTGGGAAGAAGGCGGGGACCTCAATGCCCCTGCGGAATCTGCCAACGTCACATTGCTAGACTGCTCAGCAACAGGCCTCCTCTCCTGAGGCCTGCTGCCCTCCTGTAACTCAGGGAAAGGAGAACAGCTGCCACTGGTCCTGGAGTGGCAGGCAAACTGGATGGAGAGGAGGCAACAGAAATCCCCTCCCATGCCGTGCTTGCAGATTCCTCCCAATTCTACTGTGGAACAGGGCTGGTGTTTGCCTGCCCACAAGGGCCAAAGTGTCCACATATGGGCTTCTAATGCAATGGGAGTGGTGGAGTGCATCAGGGCTGAGCCAGTGGAGCAGGCGCCCATAGTATGCAGACGTGCGAACAACAGAGGAGTTAGGCCCACCGAACTCCCTCAACATCTCAGAACCAGATTGCTTCTGTAAAAGCAATAATGGGTAAGATGTATTAGTTGATATTTTTGCTAAAATATGAAAGCTTGCAATGCATGTCAAGGGTTCTTACATCTTATAAGCCCCTGCACTAAGATTTCAAACAATTCACTGAAAAAAGGATCAAACTCACACAAAAATCAGGCGGGCTGTCTAAGCTTTCTAAGCCCTTTCTAAGCAGAGGTGAATTGAGTATAGGCTCTACAGCAAGAAATCCCAGTAGGCCATCAGGTCAGGAGCTTATCTGGTCAGAGAGATCTGACGTCAGCAGCTGGGCAGATGCCTGGACCCACTGCACCTCAATTAGGGTTGATCTAAGATGGTATGCAGGTACAGACCCCACTCTCCCGCTGGATCAGGGGGCCCAGGGAGCAGCTACAGGTAGTAAGTGGTGGGGAATCCTTTTATTACAGAAGGTATTGTGGCTATGTAGTGTGGAGGTGGAGCTAATGCCTGTGTGATCATCAGGCGACTGTGTCGTCTCATCTAATTTAAACATCCCTCTCTGCTTCCCTTTTAGTGCTGTGAAGAGCCAAGTTGATGCAATTGTGCAAAGCACTCAGCTCATCCAGGCCCAGAGAGACACACAACGAAAGAATGATATCTTAATGATATCTAGCATCAGATAATACCTGTGTGGAACTCCACTGATAGTAATTTGGACCTACTTACAACATAAGGCCATTTTTAGAATTTTTTTTCCAGGCCAATTTTAAGTTCCCAATCTGTCTCAATTTACGACATATAGCAAAGACTTCCTGGGCTCTCCTAATATCTCAAAGCCAGACTGCTTCTTTTTACACCCAGAGGTATCTCTTGGCATGGTAACTGACAAAACCTGATATTTTTACAAAATTTCAGGTTAATGGAGCTCATCCTGTTCAGGAATATATTGTCTAAACTTCAATATTCCAGCTTTCTCTAGTTTTCTTCATCTGGCTTTGGTCATGAATCCATGTTATGTCTTGGCTTGGCACTGGCCAGTTCCGACTGGCCCATCTTCTGGCTACTACTGCCTTTTTAATCCAAAATTCCCTTGCATCTGCCACCACTCTAGTTCTTGGTAACGACTCCTATTTTATCTCGACATAGTAGCATAGTATGCTAGGCTGAATAAAGACAATGTCCATCCAGTTCAGCCTGTTTCCACCCTCCTATGTTGATCCAGGGAAAGGCAAAAAACCCCAATAAGGCAGAAGCCAATTTACCCCACCCTGGGGGAAAAAAAATTCTTCCTGACTCTATAATGGCAGTCAGAATTATCCCTGGATCAACACTCTTCAGAAAAGGTTCCTTCCAGAACCAAGCCTGGCAGTTGAAAAATCCCCTGATCAGCAACTCTTCCGACTTTTTAATGTCTATATCCTGTAATATCATAGCATTCTAGATAGGCATCTAGTCCCCTCTTAAACTCCTTTATCGATTTTGCCATCACCACGTGTGTAAGGGCTGTGCTGGCTGGGATCTGTTGTAACACATAGGTTTCTAGCAGCACAGCACCAAAGGTGTGGAATGATTGAGCTGCCTAGGTGTGGTGTTCTTCTGCTAGCCAATCACCACCAGTCTGTTTGCAGATAAATATCCACCCTCTGTAAGAGGAAGCTGGTATCCCTTAACTATGGTTTGGTTTCCTTGGTGAGCAGTCATGTTTCCTTTGCAGCTTGCTATCTTATCTGTGCCCTGTCTTCCTCTCTGTCTTGGGTCTGTTTTCTGACCTCCTGTTTGTATGAGGCTTCCTGCAAATTTGCATCTGCTCTTACATTTATTTTTTTATCACTTTCATATTCGTTTGCCCTCACTCTGCCCTGCAGTTGCCTGTGGAGCTTGCTGTGTGTTTGGTGTCTGGTTTCCTTGTTCGGGCAGCTTGCTGTGTGATTTGTGTCCTGTGTGCTAGGCTGTCTGGTTCTGTGTATTAACCCTTCAGGAATAGTCAGGACCAAGGTTCCAGCGTGGGGCTGCCTTTATCAAGGCGATCGCTCCACTTATAGGTAGGGTCCTGTCATTCTCCCAGCAGCTTGGGGTCTGTTGTCTTGCTAGTGTAGGGACCCGCAAGAGAATGATGAGCCTTGTAGTAGCCAATCCACGAACCAATACCTCATACTTTCATAGCATTTCCATCCGTATGTGTGCTGGTATGCAAGGTGAGTGTTTGGGTCCTGTTGGCAGTCCCTATCTCCGGTAATGTTCGTGTGGGCCTGATGTTCACTTGCACACATGAACGTAACACAGAGAGTTCCACAGTCTCACTGCTCTTACAGTAAAGAACCCTTTCTGTGTTTGTGATGAAACCTTCGTTCCTCTAGATGTAGAGGATGCCCTCTTGTTACTGTCCCAGTCCTGGGTATAAACAGATCAAGGGAGAGATCCTTGTATTGTCCCCTAATGTATTTATACATAGTTATTTGGTCACCCCTTATTCATCTTTTTTTCTAGGGTGAATAATACCAATTTTGATAGCCTCTCTGGGTATTCTAGTCCTTCCATTCTGTTTATTAATTTAGCTGCCCTTCTTTGAGCCCTCTGAAGCACTGCAATGTCTTTCCTGAGTACTGGTGTCCAGAGCTGTACACAGTATTCCATGTGAGGCCTGACAAGTGCCTTATATAGTGGAAGAATAATGATCTTATCCCTCGCCCCTATACCTCTTTTAATGCACCCCAAGACTTTATTTGCTTTTGCAGCAGCTGACTGGCATTGATTGCTCCACTTAAGTCTACAGTCAACTAGTACCCCAGGTCTTTTTCCATATCCCTTTTCCCTAGCAGTACCCTATTTAGTGTATATTGGTGACATCTGTTTCTCCTGCCCATGTGCATAACCTTACATTTATCAATGTTAAACTTATTTTGCCATTTTTCTACCCAGGCCCCTAGCTTATCGAGGTCCGTTTGCAGCCGTACATTGTCCTTCGTTGTATTAATTATTTTGTATAATTTGTATCATCTACAAATATCGATATTTTACTGTGCAGTCTTTCTATGAGGTCATTAATAAATACATTGAACAGAATGGGGCTCAATACTGAACCTAGTGGCACCCTACTAGCAACAGCAGCCCAATCAGAGAACCATTTATTTCCACCCTCTGCTTTTTATACACACGTTTTTGCCCAGACTGAGCTGGCTAAATTTATATATATTAACCTATTATGTGGCACAATGTCAAATGTTTTGGAAAAATCCAGATATAGGAGATCATAGACTCTCCCAGGTCCAGCCTAGAACTTACTTCATTGTAGATGCTGATCAAGTTGGTTTGACATGATCGTCCTCTCATGAACCCATGCTGATGAGGAATTATACTTGTTTTCCTTGAGGTATTCTAGGATGGTGTCTCTCAGAAACTCCTCAAATATTTTACTGATTATTGAAGTGAGACTTACCAGCCTGTAGTTACCAGGCTCTCTTCTTGCATATTGGAACCACGTTATCAATGCGCCAATCCAGCAGTACAATCACGGTCTCAATATAGTCCCAAAATATAAGAAATAGCGCTCTGTCTATCACGTCACTTAGTTCCCTTAGAACCCTTGGATGGATTCCATCTGGACCCGGTGATGTCAATTTTAATCTACTTTTAGCTGACTCTGCACTTCCTCCTGTGTTAGGCGGGTGACATTTAGTGGGGGGTTCATTTTATCCCCTTGCATCTCATGTGATACTTATTTTTCTCTTGTGAATATACTTGAGAAGGAAATATTTAATACATTCACCTTCCCCCTATTTTCTTCTATGGTTTTTCCTGCATTATGTGTTAAGGGGCCCGTGCTCTGAGTGCAAATCCTTTTACCATTTATATAATTGAAAAATAGTTTAGGGTTATTTTAGCTCTCTTTGGCAATCAGTCTCTCTGCCTCCTCCTTTGCAGTTTTTGTCTTTTTCTTATATAATTTGTGTTTTTCCTGTATGATTTTAGCGCTTCTTCACTACCATCTTGTTTTAGTAGTTTAAATGCTTCCTTTTCTTCACTTATTGCCTGTTTACAGTCTTGTTAAGCCACATTAGTTTCTTTCTGTTCTGTAGTTCTTTTATTTTTGAAGGGTATGAACTGCTCACATGAGGTAATTAGGATGTTTTAGAAATTCTCCCATTTGTCACCTGTACTGTTATTTTTTAAGACATCGTCCCATTTTATGTTGCCGAGAGTAATTCTTTGCTGATAGCTTTACTAAAGTTTAGTTTTTTTTTTGCTCCCTGATAGGGCTTATTATTGAATGATTATCAGAAATTAACTACATTGTAGTCACTATTTCACAAGTGTCCCTTGACCTGTGCCCCCATAATTCTGTCTGGTCTGTTAGTTAGTACAAAATGTCCAGAGTGGCCCTCCCTCTAGTTGGCCCCCACATAAGTTGGATAAGGTAGTTATCTTTAATTATTCTCAAGAACATATCGCCCTTGTGAGATTCACAGGTTTCATCTTCCCATATTGTATCTGGATAACAAAAATCCCCCATAATAATTACTTTATTGCAGTTTGACACCTTTTCTGTTTGTCTTAGTAATAAGTTTTTAGTTCCTTCTGTTATTTTTGGTGTCCTATAGAGAACCCCTACCAGGACTTTACTTGTTTTCCCTCCCTGTATTTCTACCCATCCCCCTAATCTGACAACTTTGCAGGACTCCAAAAATGGACGACTTTGTTTCATAAAAATTACCTTCTTCTGATACATCCTAGTATAGTATAATTAAAGCAATCCTCCAGTTTCAGGACTAAATTCTGTCATGGGACTGCAGGGGTTGAGAGTATATTACCTGCACTTGCTCTTCTCTGCCATTCATCTAATCAATTGGTTCTGGTCCCGGCTTTTGGCTGTCCAACATGGCCACTGCAATTTCCTGGCTAATGTACACTGTGCATTGGGCAGTTTGGATCACGTGAGCAGCAATAGCTAATCAGAGAGCAGGTATAGTGCATCGGTAGTCTAACACTACCAATATCCTATAGGGACGAGGTAGTCTGCAGATTGTGTCGATCATTTTGGATGGCCGAAAATGGGACGCGAAACCGGAAGATCAGATGAACAGCAGAGAAGAACAAATGCAGGACCTGCCCCCTCTGGTCTCTGGACAGACGTGTGTCCCAAAACCAGAGAGTATTAATGGAAACAACAGAATTTGGTGTAGTGTTCGGACATACAGTAACCATGCATTAAATGTTACGGCACTCTGACCCCCGAGCGCCAGATGGGGTGCCCTGAACTTACCGCACCCCACTGTCCCTGCCTACTTGCCTCGACCTGGCTAAACCCAGGCGGACAACTAGACGGTGGTCCCTACTCTGGCTAGGGACCTGGCGACTACCGAAGATGGAACTACCTAATGTCAGAACCAGCAATTCTCGCGGCCGCCGTGCCCGCACCACCGGTCATGCCACCCGGGTTACAGGAGTGCGGCGTAGGGGAGCCCCGGTTCTAGTAATCTCCCCGGGCCGCTGTAAAACTGGTCACCGCCGGGTTGCTAGGGAGGCAGCAGGTGCTTCTCTAGTTACTTGACTACCTAGCTGGCTTCCCTGGTTACGGTCTGTTCTGCAAGGCTGGGGGCATGTCCCCAGCCCCTCCTTGATTGCCCTGCTGCTGTCAGGCTCCCCGCCCCAATCAGCTGCTGGGGCAGGAGCTCTGACAGCATTTAAAAGTGGCTGTTTTCCTTCCAGCCCTTGCCAGTGTTAGTTTGGTTCTCCAGCTGCACCCGCGTTTATTTTGACTGCTCTTGTTACCCCGGCTTTTCTGACTTCTGCTTTTGGACTTTGACTACGTTTTGCCTTCCCCTCTGTACTGCGTACCCTCCTGTTGCCGACCCGGATTGTCTGACCATTCTACCGTTTGTTTGCCTTCAGTGTCTGTTTGTCTTCCCGTGTCCCGCTTCCCTAGTGAGGGGTTTAGCCCAGGGGGGCAAGTAGGCAGGGACAGGGGTTGCGGGATTTCTCAGGGAACCCCATATCCCGGACACTGTCCTGACACCTAACAGGGGACAGAGTGCCGACAAGGGAGGCAGATGGAGTTTACCAAACAGGAAAATGCTGAGCTAAGACAAAGCTTGGGAAAGGAGACTGACTAGCAACCTAGCGGGCTGACTGAGGAAACGTACAGACAGGACTGACTAGCTGCAGACAGAACCAATAACTGGTAGTGAGCTCAGGTCACTGCCAGCCCTATAACTGCAAGACCCCGCGCAGGGGCAGAGAGTGGGAGGAGCCAACTCCCCCACTCACAGTACAAGAGAGAGGAAGGGGTGCGGGCGCGCCCTACGGGCAGACCCGCCCCACCGCCGCACACCGGCCGCCCCACGTCGCCGGGAGAGCCCTGACGTCACCGCTCCAGGACGCCGGAGCGGCGTGCCCTGACCGCGGGACCCCGCGCCGCATGGTAAAATTAACCCCCCCCCCTCTGACGGGGGACCTCTGGGTCCCCGGAAACCAGACCAGGCTTATCCGGAAAACGACGGTGAAAACGCCGTGCCAACAAGGGAGCGTGGACTTCCCGTGCAGCCACCCAGGAATGGTCTTCAGGACCAAAATCCTTCCACACCACCAGGTATTGCAAGGTCCCCCGTCGCAGGCGAGAATCCAGAATATCATGAGCCTCGAACTCGACCTCGCCCCGAACCAGGGTGGGAGACGGGGGACCGGAGGTGGGCCTCACCGAAGGGACAAAGGGTTTCAACAAGGCCTTGTGGAAAACCCTATGCACTTTCCATGTGGCTGGCAGCTCCAGTTCATACGCGAGCGGGTTAATTACACGCGTGATGGTAAAAGGGCCAACAAAGCGCGGCGCAAGCTTTAAGGACGGGACCTTCAATCTTAGGTTCCTGGAGGACAGATACACCTTCTGACCCACCGTGTAAGCTTCAGAAACTGAGAGGTTTCTCCCACTGCGCAACTGCATGCGAGACCCCACTGCCTCCAGATTCTTCTGTACCTCCTTCCATACCCCCTGCAGCACATTAGTGGCGACATCAGCTGCAGGACAGGCAGACGGGGTAGGAAGAGAAGTAAGGAAACGAGGATGCTGGCCATAAACGCAAAAAAACGGAGAAACCCCGGTGGAAGAACTAGTACGGTTGTTCAGCGCAAACTCAGCCAACGGCAGAAACTCAACCCACCGATGAGCCTTCTCACCTGCAAACAGCCTCAAATATTGCACCATATCCTGGTTTTTCCGCTCAGTTTGACCATTAGTCTGCGGGTGAAATGCTGACGAGAACGAAAGCGAGGTCCCAAGATTTCTGCAGAAGGCCCGCCAAAACTGCGCCACGAACTGAACCCCGCAATCGGAAACAATGTTCTCAGGAACTCCATGGAGTCAGACAATTTCTTTAACGAAGACCTGGGCAAATTCAATCGCCGAAGGAAGTTTCTCTAGCGTCACAAAATGGGCCATCTTCGAGAAACGGTCCACCACCACCAGAACGGTGGTGAACCCTTGTGATACAGGCAAGTCGGTAACAAAATCTACTGAAAGGTGCGACCAGGGGCGCGACGCCACAGGCAACGGTCTCAGGGGACCCTCCGGACGCCACCGGCGACTCTTGTCGCGCACGCAAACAGAGCACCCCCTTACGAAGTCACGTATCTGACGAGACATGCCAGGCCACCAGTAAAGCCTGGAGCAGAGATCCAGAGTCCCTTGCACCCCGGATGACCCGCGAAAGCGGACGAGTGGGACTCTTCAATAACCGTGAGGCGTAACGATTCTGGCACAAACCATCTGCCCTCTGGAACCCCTGGGGGAGCATCCTGCTGAACCCTCTGAAGGCGGGGAATGAGGCCCAGGGTCCACAGCTGCAACCACAACCCCAGGTTCCAGGATATTTTCGGGAGGAAGCGACTTACAGTCTGGCAACCCAAAACTCCATGAGAGAGCATCAGCCTTTACATTCTTAGCTCCCGGGAGATACGTCACTACGAGGTTAAATCTAGAGAAAAACAGTGCCCACCTGGCCTGACGTGCAGTGAGTCGCTTAGCGTTGGCGAGGTATACCAGGTTCTTATGATCGGTGTACACTGTGACGGGATGTCGAGCGCCCTCAAGGTGGTGGCGCCACTCTTCTAAAGACCACTTGATTGCCAATAATTCTCGATTGCCACATCGTAATTACGCTCAGCCGCCTGAACTTTCGTGAAAAGAATGCACAAGGACTGTAGCCAGCCCTCCCGCTAACCAGCTGAGACAACACCGAGCCAGCCCCCACCTCAGATGCATCAACCTCCACGAAAAAAGGGCGTTGCGGGTCAGGTTGGACGAGCACCGGGGCGGCCAAGAACGCTCTTTTGAGACGATCAAACGCCTCCAGGGCCTCAGGGGACAATCTCACCAAGTCAGCCCCCTTCTTGGTAAGATCGGTCAACGGTTGAGCGATGACCGAGTAGTTTCTAATGAATTGGCGATAGAAATTCGCAAAACCTAAGAACCGTTGGAGTGCTTTCAGATTACCTGGTCGGACCCACTGGGAGTTGGCTGCCACCTTATCCGACTCCATTTGCACGGACGTTGGAGAAATTACGTACCCCAGAAAGGACACTTGTTGAGTGCCAAACAGACATTTCTCCAATTTGACGAACTGCTACTCACGTAACCGGGTTATTACCGACCTAAGATGCTGCACATGAGAGTCCCAGTCAGGAGAGTACACCAGGATGTCGTCGAGGTAGATGACTAAAAACACCCCCAGGACGTCGTGAAAGACCGCATTCATGAATCCCTGGAAGACAGCAGGGGCATTACACAGGCCAAATGGCATCACCAGACATTTAAAGTGTCCCAACGGGGTATTGAAGGCTGTCTTCCATTCATCCCCCTCGCGGATACGGATCAAATTATAAGCCCCTCTTAAATCCAATTTAGAAAACCAGTGGGCTCCCACCACCTGATTCAGGAGGTCGGGAATCAGAGGCAGAGAGCACTGGTTCTTAACTGTGATCTGGTTCAAGGCCCGATAATCCACACAAGGCCTCAATGTTCCACCCTTCTTCTCGACAAAGAAGAGACCCGCCCCAGCAGGGGAGCGGGATGACCTAATATGACGTTTGACCAGGGACTCAGTAATGTAGCTCTTGAGAGCCTCGTGCTCCCGCTTGGATAAATTAAAAATTGCTCCCTTAGGGATGGGCTTATTTGGAATAAGGTCTATCCCACAATCCCACTCTCTGTGGGGAGGCAGGGTCTCGGACAGTCTTTTAGAAAATACATCCCGGAAGTCAGACAGGTATTCCGGAGTGAGTGCGGTATCTACTGAGCAGAGAGGAAGGGGAGCAAGATGGCTATGGCAGGATGGTCCCCAATGGGTCAGTTCCCGGGTGGCCCAATTGAATTGGGGTTGTGCAACGCCAACCACGGCATCCCTAGTACCATGTATACCGACATTTTCTCTGTCAGCAGGAATGATAGTTCTTCCGAGTGGAGAATCCTCACCGTGAACTGTAACACTGGGGTCCTCCATCGTACTAGACCCGTAGAGAGAGGGGTAGCATCAATACTACTAAAATGAATTGGCATCTTCAGCGCCACAAATTCAGCCATCAGGGGTCTAATGAAACACATGCTTATCAGGTTAGCGGCTGCTCCAGAATCAATAAACGCCTTCCCTGGTCGGGAAAAATTCTGGAATCTAACCTGACAAGGTACCAGAAGTTTAGGAAGTACCTGAAGTCCTAGGCGATCCTCCCTACAATCGCCTAGGACTCTGAGTTTTCCGTCGGTCCAGGCTGCGGGCGCTGAGGCCTCAGGGGACAAGTCTTCACCCGATGTCCAGCTTTCCCGCAGTAGAGGCAGAGATGACGCAGCAATCGAATCCGGCGTCGCTCTTTGGGGTCCAGCGGGTCCACCTCCATTGGCTCGGGAGCAGAGACTGGTACGGAAGAAGAGGGAACAGGACAGACGACCTCCCTGACTCCACGGGCCTGCCTATCTTGCTTCCTAGACCTGAGCCTCCTATCTGCCTTCACCGCTAGCTCCATAGCCTCCTTTAAGGACCCAGGAACGGGGTGGGAAATCAACAGGTCCTTTACTGCGTCCGAGAGGCCCTGCAAAAAAACGTCTTTCAGGGTGCTATCGTTCCATGCAGTGTCACCCGCATAGCGTCTGAAGTTGGAGCAATAATCCTCTACACGAAGCGACCCCTGGTGCAACGCCAACAACCGGGAGACCGCCAACCCCGCTCGGTCCTGTTCGTCGAAGATACCCCCGAGTTCCTGAAAAAATGCGTCCACGGACTGCAGGCAGGGGGAACCCTCGGGGATGGAAAAGGCCCGCAGCAGGGACATTATCAGCCCGACCCTCTGAGCCTCCGGCCCGGAAGAACGGGGACGCATCCGAAAAAACAGTCGACACGCCTGTTGGAAAACAAAAAACTGGTTCCTCTCCCCAGAGAACACCTCAGGAAGAGGGCACTGGGGTTCGGGACTGGTTGAGGCGTCCGGCCCCCTGCGACAACCCCCGCTGCTCCTGGGCCACCATGCGGGCGGATAAATCCTGGATCACCGGCACCAGGGTTTGCAGCTGGTTCATGAGGGAACTGATCGCCTCCATGGAAAAAACAGTTTAAATGGCCAGTTATTATGTTACGGCACTCTGACCCCCGAGCACCAGATGGGGTGCCCTGAACTTTCCGCACCCCACTGTCCCTGCCTACTTGCCTCGACCTGGCTAACCCCAGGCGGACAACTGGACAGCGGTCCCTACTCTGGCTAGGGACCTGGCGACTACCGAAGATGGAACTACCTAACAGGGGACAGAGTGCCGACAAGGGAGGCAGATGGAGTTTACCAAACAGGAAAATACTGAGCTAAGACAAAGCTTGGGAAAGGACACTGACTAGCAACCTAGCGGGCTGACTGAGGAAACCTACAGACCGGACTGACTAGCTGCAGACAGAACCAATAACTGGTAGTGAGCTCAGGTCACTGCCAGCCCTATAACTGCAAGACTCCGCCCAGGGGCGTAGAGTGGCAGGAGCCAACTCCCCCACTCACAGTACAAGAGAGAGGAAGGGGTGCGGGCGGACCCGCCCACGCCGCCGCACACCGGCCGCCCCACGTCCCCAGGAGAGCCCTGACATCACCGCTCCAGGACGCCGGAGCCGAAGCCGGAGCGGCGCGCGCTGACCGCGGGACCCCGCGCCGCGCTGCATGGTAACATTAAAACTAATGAGTGGAGGTTGAAAGATGGCGGCTACCTCAGGTATGAATGGAAACTGACATAGTGGGCGCTCTGCTCTTCTTAAATTGTTGGTAACTGTGGCTCCTGTGTAATCTGCACTGGGCACTCTTCAGCCTAAAGGCCCTTTTGCATGGGCAGTTAATCGGTTGAATGCTGATTATTGCTCTGTGCAAACAATGTAGCGAACAGCCGATAAATGAGCGAATACTTGATTGATGTCTGATCGCATCGTGTGGGGCGGCAAAAATCATAGTTCTCGATAGTATGACTCCCAGTGTAAACTGGGGATGTACTGCCGACAATAACAGAAGTGTAAGGGGATGGCGATCATTCATCCCCAACAAAGTTTGTCTCAACATTTGTGCAGGTCATTTAAATGAGCCAACTGTACCTGTTTATGCTCTACAACAAAGGTGGGTTACATATAAACAGCACAATCTGAAAGGTCATTATTATTCACTTATTTCCTGTTACTTATATACTGCACAGTTGAACAGAAAAAATAGTATAGTTAGCCAAAAAATCTAGGATGTTAAGTACTCTTGTATGAAAAAAAAAGCCCGATGAAGAGGCCTGAGTAGCTTTGAAAACTTGCACATATAATTTTTATGGTTAGCCAATAAAGGTATCACCTCCATAAGACTTTTGTCTCTTTTTATGAGTATTTAATGTCACTTATATACAGTTGCAATCAAAATTATTCAACCCCAATTGCAAATTAGATTTATTTGCCAAATTTACAAACTTTCAGCTGTTTGCAAAAAAAACTGTTGTGGTAGGTGCAGGTGACACAGGAACCGGAGTATGATGCAGACACCAGGCTTACTAAAAACATATATACTGTTACTATGACAAAGATCTGTAGAGGAAAATTGGTTATGGGGGTGTGGAAGAAGGAACAGTAGAAGATATTATACGACTTTAAAGGGGTTGTCCCGCGAAAGCAAGTGGGGTTATACACTTCTGTATGGCCATATTAATGCACTTTGTAATGTACATCGTGCATTAATTATGAGCCATACAGAAGTTATTCACTTACCTGTTCCGTTGCTAGCGTGCCCGTCTCCATGGTGCCGTCTAATTTCAGCGTCTAATCGCCCGATTAGACGGGCTTGCGCAGTCCGTTCTTCTCCCTTCCGAATGGGGCCGCTCGTGCCGGAGAGCTGCTACTTGTAGCTCCGCCCCGTCACGTGTGTCGATTCCAGCCAATCAGGAGGCTGGAATCGGCAATGGAGTGCATAGAGCCCACGGTGCACCATGGGAGAAGCCCCGCGGTGCATCGTGGGTGAAGATCCCGGCGGCCATCTTACTAAGGTAAGTAAGAAGTCGCGGGAGCGCGGGGATTCGGGTAAGTACTGGACGTTTTTTTTTTTTTACCCCTGCATCGGGTTTGTCTCGCGCCGAACGGGGGGGCTATTAAAAAAAAAAAAAAAACCATTTCGGCGCGGGACAACCCCTTTAACACTAGATTTCTCCAGCCAGCTAATACCCCAAGTCTGCTGTTCATATATACCAGCTCCTCTGCTAGAGGCTGCTGGGCTTTCCTGTTTGTTCAGGAACAGTGTCATGTTCCTGTGTGTCTGTCCAGGTGGCCGAATCTGAGGTGTGAACTGGTATGTTCAGCGTGTTTAGGTATGAACACTGTCATGTTCCTGTGTGTTTGTGCAGGGTGTGGGACTTGTGGTGTGAACAGTCCTGTTCAGAAGGAAAGGTTTTCTGTGTTGTATGCAAATCCCTGGCCTATTGGTGTGAGCTGCATTCAGTCCTGCTATGTTTTGTTCGTCATCTAGGTCTAGGTAGTTCCCTAGGTTCCTTTTTGGGACAATCTCCCTACGTGCAAGCTGGGTTTCATTTGGAAGTTGTCTAGTTAGAGTTAGGACCTGTGAGACAACGAGGACTCTTGAAGTGGGCTCGCGGGCTTAAGTATCTTGGCCAAAATATGAACTAATACCTCGTACATTCTACAGTTATTCCATCTGGCAATGTGTGCAAGTATGCAGGTGAGTGTTTTGAGCATTTTGTTAGTTATGATTTATGTCTATTTCTTAGTTATGTCCGCTGTTTCCGAGTTCTACCGAAGTTTTGCCAGTTTGTGAGTGTGAAAGACATAACACTAGTTAACAATCATGCCACGTAGAAACAGACTTTACACATTTTTTAATTAGTACACACCAATATAACAGAGGATTCCATGAAATGGGCAATTAAAGACTATGAAGGTGGTATGAACTCAACTATGGCAAAATGGCTCACATAGTCTTTTATTAACAAAGAAGCACTGAAGAACGTGTACAATTACGATAAGCAGATAGGATTTTAACACAGAATCCTGGCTTGTCTCTAGTTCCATGAAAGTAGGTTACTACGTAAATGAGATAACAGAACTGCAGACTTTCGATTGAATAACACAGTATGTCCCTGTCCCTGACTAGTAGGCCGGCTTGCTATCTAACACCAGTTGTTCGTGTGCGCACACTCAGAGGTCCATCCTCACTTACAATCTGTGTACTGTTGTCGGGATGATAAGGCCTCCAAAGTCCCTCAGTGATGTCCGATCCTGGTCACTGTTAAATGATATGTCCTTCTCCGTGGCAGTTTCAGACATGATCCCTCTGGCTGTAAACTTTGGGAATCTGCAACACCAACCTCTGCAGCAAAACTCTTTCTAGTGCAGGCAGAAGTATACAGCCCACTCTCAGCTGCCTCTCCACTCAGGCAGTCACACCAAAATCCTCAGCTGCACTCCACTCACACCTCCATCCTCCTCTCCCTCGCCTGCAGGAACTTGTGCCAGTTTTAGGGTTGGAGTCTCAATGTAGCATCAAAACATTTGCACGATTGCATACATTTTCGCAAATGTTTTAGCATTTGCTTGCCTCCTTTTTACAAAACAATCAAACAAGAATAATTTAAATAGCCCAGCCAAACTAATATAACAGGTAACGGTGGAAAGGGAGTGGCAGGGGAGCGGGCAAGGTGGGTATATCTTCTTTTATTACTGACAGCTTTGGAAAAAAATGTCCCTAGATAACCCCTTTAAATTCCCTATCGCAAATAAACTTATACACACAACATGGGTGTGCACCAGAGGAACACAGGGACTGATGAAAATTTCTTTACAGCGCTGCAGAATATGTTGGCACTATATAAGCAGCAGAAATACTGTAAATAAATAGGACAATAGAGCTAAGCTCTGAACCGCCATACTGCCCATTATCGATCACCCGATTTGGTCTAAGGAAACATTATAGTTTTACGATTTGGAGCGGTGATGAAATTACTCTTCAGGAAGGAAGCCCTGAGCTCCTGGTTTTCATTATTCATCAATCTGCCACTTACAGTATGTGATTAACTCCATCCAGAATATACAAGTATATCTGTGAGTATGAGATGCACAATACAGTCCTAAGAAAATCCATTAGAACAGTAGAAAATTATTAACGGCCATGAGTATTCTTTGAGGCCGGGGATTGAGACTTTCGATTAAGTGCATTACATTTTAATGAAAACACAATTAACTGATGATAGAAAAGTAATCTCTTGAATTCTGTGTCCTATTTACATACAGCTTATATTAAATATCATGGATCAGATACGATTAATGGTGGCAGATGTCAGTACTTGCCATGTATTATGGATAGTCCACTCTTTTCTTGATTTCAGTTTTAGAAAAGTCAAATAATCCTTTATTAATTCCTAACATAATTATTTACGAAGCTATAAGAAAAGGGTTAAAAGGGTTCTTACTGAAGTCAGGTGGTCACCACTCATTCTCCTGGCATCAGAACTCACATCTTCAGAAAATCAGAGACCAGCGTCAGAGAGCTGAGGAAAGATGTGCAATAGTCTGCAGGGATCTGTAGCTTGTGAAAGAGGAGCAGCAGAAGCGCAGACTCTGGTTGTGAGAGGATCGCTTGGAGTGCACTTTCAGCGCTGTGCGCAGTAACCAAAAACAGAGAGCAACAGTTCTACGGTACATACCCAACCCGGTGGAGCTGCTGAACAGTGACAGAGACTAAGGGAACTGTGCACTAGCATGGCCTGGTGGTACAGATGATTCCCACACAACGAACTGTAAGTGAGGCCGACCTCAATTCTGAAATTAAGTGTGCACACCCTGAGGTACACAGTTAGGTAATCCTGTTGGAGAATCCACAAACTGCACTAAGGAGACTGTACTGTTGAGCAAACTGCCATTATGTACACTGGTGCTTTCAGACAGAGCTAATATACAGGGGGGCAGCATGTAGTAAGCGGGCATTAAAACAGATATTTTCAAATTCTGGTCCCCAATTAGACCACATCAATAAGGATAGATTGTTAACCCATTAGGGACGAACTGTGTGTTACGGTTTTGTATTTCTGTTCAATGGGACTGATTTTTGTACTGTACCATTGAACTTACTTTTTTTCGGTATTATTACATATTGTGTACAGAGTGTTATTATCTAGTTAGCCATAGTAAACAATAAGGTATTCTAATGGTGCATTTACACACACAGATGATCTCTCAAAATATGTCAGAAACTGACAGTTCGGAGCTATCATTTTGCATAGGTACTAATGGGCTAATCAGCCCTTTAGTACTTCATGTGCATGTATTTAGAGAACAGCAGGTGGTCTGTTCTCTAAATACATTGATACTGTTCTCCAGTGGGACAGTGGCTGTTAACAGCTGTTAAAGAATGTTATCAGCTGTTATAACATTCAGCTGTTATCAGTGCTGCGGAGAACTCAGCCTGTGGTCAGTCTTATCTTATCATCCCAAGGGACAAGGATTTCATGCGCACCTGAAGTCAGCGATGGACGAAAAGTGGACGGTATGTGCACAATGGGCGCACATTTACACATAACGATTATCGCTCAAAATATGGCATTTGAGCAGATTTTGAGCATCAATCATTGTGTCTAAAAGGGCGTTAAAGGGGTTGTCCCGCGCCGAAACGGGTTTTTTTTTTTTTCAACCCCCCCCCCCCCGTTCGGCGCGAGACAACCCCGATGCAGGGACGTAAAAAAAAAACCGCTCAGCGCTTACCTTAATCCCCGCGCTCCGGTGACTTCTATACTTACTGGTGTAGATGGCCGCCGGGATCCTCTTCCTCCGTGGACCGCAGCTCTTCTGTGCGGTCCATTGCCGATTCCAGCCTCCTGATTGGCTGGAATCGGCACGTGACGGGGCGGAGCTACACGGAGCCCCATTGAAGAAAGCAGAAGACCCGGACTGCGCAAGCGCGTCTAATTTGGCCATTCGACCATTTTAGACGGCGAAAATTAGGCGGGCTCCATGGAGACGAGGACGCCAGCAGCGGAGCAGGTAAGTAAAAAACTTTTTATAACTTCTGTATGGCTCATAATTAATGCACAATGTACATTACAAAGTGCATTATTATGGCCATACAGAAGTGTATAGACCCACTTGCTGCCGCGGGACAACCCCTTTAAGGTAAGAGTTTAATTGCATAAGCCATTATTTCCATATTATTATCATTCATTTGTATTCCTGTGTTTACAAACAAATATTGTAAACTTTGTTTGCTCCATCTGCTGTATCGTATCCGTCATCACACCGCCACCACCCGTGCCAACAGTATCAAACAATACAGTCGGTAATTTTCTGGTGTACATTCCCTTTAGGTGGTTGCAAACTGGAGCCTCTTAGTATTTAGCACGTTATCCTGTATAGGGCATACAAATATTTAGGCTTTTCTATGACCTCTCTGCCTGGGAAAGGGACACAGAAGGAGGCTATGGACTGAATGCAAATAAAAGAGATCTCTCGTTTGCATTTTGCTTTGTCAGAGACAGTGCTGTTTATTTAAGGAAGGCAATGAGAACCATGCAAATGAGAAGCCTCCTAACCCTCATCTGTATTCAGCGCACAGTGTTTCTCGTGTCATCTGCTGAACCCTTGAGGGGCAGAGAAAAACCGTAAACTACATGTATCCTATGGATTTTCCACATAAGGATTTTTCTCAGAAGTTATCCAAGAGCCAAACTTTACTTGAGCCAAGTAAAGACCTGATTAGTACTGGTGTCTTTAGTTTGTATCTTGGAAGTTCTGTGCCTACATGACTATAGACAACCAAACATAAGCAGAACGCTCAGAGCTGGTAACATGTCTACAGTCCCTTCCCTTCCAAATGCAATTTTCCTAATAGCAACAAAAGTCCACATCTATAGGACCAGGATTAATGGCGGAGATCAGAGTCTTCTAAACAAAGAGACACCATTCATTGTGTAACAAAGAGACGCCATTCATTGTGTTCCCAATGACAAACTAGGATCAGACAATCAATGATGGACTCTTACACGTGGCATAAAAAAGGCAATAGATTTTTATTAGTACTTCATACTGTAGACCAATAGGTTATCAATGCAGAAACCTTTAACCTTTTTGGTAGCCACTAAACTAAGCTCCGACATTAATCCTGATCCTGCAGATGTGGACTTTTGGCATCGGAGTCTACTCAGGGATCAGATGACACAATAGGCACATTCACATACTACAGCCTGTGCCTCACACTTCCTGGGTATCCGGCAGAAGTGTGTATCGGGATATAAGACACTGACTAGTCTGGTGACAATCCATATACCAGACGGTTCTTATTACCAGTTCTTTTGTGTTGTTAGTCTGTCCACCACCTTATTTTACAATCGTCGCTAGTGAATGGAGGCGGAGGGGGACAGAGATTGATCCAACCCGCCCGCCTCCATTCACAGTAAACAGGTAGTCGTTCATTAATCAACGACTGCCTGTTTACATAGGCTGCTCTGTTGTTGAGTTTTATGCAAGCAGAAATTGAACGACGAATGAGAAGTTAACGAATTCTCACTGGATCCGGGAATCTGATTTATCGGCACATATAAAGGGCCTTAAGGAGATCCCACACTGCAATCTAATCGGCTGCAGCTGAGGTCTGATCTCATCAGGACAATAGAGCAGCACTAGTCTTTTGGGAATAACCATGGGAAATACTACAACTGTCCCCAGCGTCAGACAATGACAATACGGAAACTGAGCAGAGCGTTCATAAAAAATATTTTAATGAGACTAGCGGAGACCACAGATGTGACCCCCTACCTCTTTTAGTGAGCGGTGCATGCACCTCCATTGCAGCAGCTTATGTTGACTTGAGGCTTCCAGGTTATTTCTATCCAGTTTGTGCTTAGGCTGCTTTCACACTTATGTTAGGACTCAGTTCAGGGTTTTCATTCTCTGCTCTGTTTACGGAGGAGAGAAACTGAAATAAATTAGAAAAAAATGACGTTTTCTTTTCCCCACTGATTTCAATGAAATAAAAAAAAAACAAAAAACAGAAAGCCGATGGAAAGGCATCAGAGTGCTTCCGTTCTGTTAGATTTCTGTTTTTTGATGGAAACATAGTGCAGTCCTGTCCAAAAATAGGACATGTTGTGATTTTTCGATCTCGCACAGGAAAATCGTTCACATAGAAACACTCTAAATCTCCCATGACTGTGCTCATCAGACGTTAAAGGGAGCTCATTTCCAGAAAATAGCCCATAAACCACTGTCAATAGTACATTAGTGCTATGGTCATATGCAGGATGATGCCCCCTGTTGATATGGGCTTTTATATGTTCTCTACGCTCTATGAAAATCAGCTGCAATCTGTCCAAAGGGCGATCTTATAGCTTATTCTGGTCCGGGCGTCTACCGGTCAGTTCTCCACAGTCCCTTCCTTTATGATTGCTGTCTACAGCTCCAATCATTAGACAAGGAAAGGATTTTGAGGAGGACTGAGCGATACACAGCTCGGACCAGAACAAGCTGCAAGACCAGCCATTGAATGAATTGCAGTTGGTTTATAGATATAGCACAGCACAGTTGTGTTGTTTCCCCACACAACTGCTCTTCCAAAATAAGTATGATTCTAGATATGACCACACTGTCAATGTACTATAGGCAATGGTTCAAGGGCTGTTTCCTGGTGACAGACTTCTTTTAAAGGGGTATTCCCTCCTAATAATATAAAGACATATAACTTGGATTTGCCGGTGTGGAACCACTGTGCCGTTCCTCTGAGCAGGAAAGCCACCCAACTGAACTGGCAGCCAACCCAGGGACCAGATGCTCACTTCTCGGCGTGAAGCTTGGTACAAGGCAAAGACTGGAACTGAGCTAGCCCTGAGCTGGTGAGGGAAGATGAGGTCCCCAACTAACAGAGCGGAGTGATCTCCCCATCTTGACAGCCAGCCGTTCTCGATCTCCAATGGAATAGTTCTGCTCGGCTGGGGAGAAACTCTTTGAGAAAAAAACGCAGGTCTTCTTGCGGCCAGATGCACCCTTTTGCAACAAAACTGCGCCGGCGCCAGAAGATGAATTGGTTCTTATTATCTGGTCGGTGCAGCACTGAGGCAGACGAGAAGGCCTCCTTAAGAGCCTGGAAGGTGGACTCTACCTCCGGAGGCCAATGCTTGGCATCTGCCCCCATCCGTGTGAGGGTGGAAATGGGTGCCGTTAAGGAAGAAAAATGTGGAATGAATTGTCTGTAGTAATTGGCGAAGCCCAAAAATTGTTGGATCGCCCGGAGTCCTGAAGAACGAGGCCAATTCAGAACCGCAAAGAGTTTCTCGGGATCCATCTCCAACCCCTGCTGGGAGACAATATATCCCAAAAAGGGGAAAAGGGGAGCGAGTCACGCTCAAAGCAGCATTTCTCCAGTTTAGCAAGCAAATGATTCTCTCTCAATCGCTCAATTCGCTATAAAACTGTACGGACCTGCCTCCGATGGGAATGAAGATCTGGGAAAATATAAGGATATCGTCCAGATACACGACCACGCATACATGAAGGAGATCCCAAAAAACATTGTTAACAAAATCTTGAAATACAGCTGGAGCAGTAACTAGCACGAATGGCTTCACCATGGATTCATAATGGCCATCGCAAGTGTTACACTCCGTCTTCCACTCATCCCCCTCATGGATACGGATCAAATTATAAGTACCCCTCAGGTCGAGTTTGGTAAAAACTTGGACACCCCGAAGATGAGCTTTTAATCAAAAACATCTCTAAACCCCTGATAAACATCAGGTAAGCCCTGAAGTTTTGGAACTGTGGATTTTGTACAGATAGGACGAACTGGGTGCAAACATCTAGCGTGACATGCATTACTCCAACTAGCCACCTCACCAGTACTCCAGTTCAGAGATGGGTTGTGATCATGGAGTCACGGCAGGCCCAAGAGTAAATCACTGGTTACCAAAGGGAGCACTAACAATATAGTCTGTGTGCAAAATACCAACTTTGAGCTCCAAGGGTCGGGTGAGGTCAGGTAGTGTGCTACCATTGATTGTGGTAACAACTAGCAGCTGCTTGAGCCGACGAACATGGATCCAATACCGGTCGACAAAGGCCTGTCAGGGAAAATTTCCGGTGGCACCAGAGTCAAGGAGGGCTGACACCATAATCTGGGTACTGGACACTACCAAAACCGCTGGAAAATTTAACCAAGGAGAGGAGCGATCCTCACCTAGAACAGCCTCTCCAACTGAGCCTAGGTGAGAGCGTTTCCCGACTTGCAGGGACAGTCATGCACTAAGTGACTGTAGGTTCCGCAATAAAGGCACAGCCCTTTGCAAAGTCTCTGCTTGCATTCCCATTTAGACAGCTGAGATGAACCACCTGTACGGGTTCTGGCTCAGCAGACGGGGTAGCAGACCGTACTGCAGAAAATGGATGCTGGGACTGAGGAGTCGGGAAACTACAGCTACTCTGCTGCCCAGCCTCCCTAGCTCTCTCCTAAAAATGTAGGTCGATTCTAGTACCTCCCGTCGCACCAGCTCATCTTTGATACGGCGAGCCCCTCCTAGAACGTGGCTACCAGAGCGTCATTATTCCACCCTAACTCAGATGCCAAGGTGCCAAGGTGTGAAACTGAATGGCATATTCACCCACCATGTGATTATCCTGACAAAGGCACAACAGGGCGGAGGACAAGTATCCTGGTTCATCAAAAACCTGACGAAAGGTCTCTCTGAAGAAAGCCAGATTATTGACTAGTGGATCACTGCATTCCCAGAGAGGATTATTCCATGCTAGAGCTTGACCAAAAAGATGGGACATTATAAAAGAGTTTTTAGCGCGATCAGAGACAAAGAGGTGAGGCAAAAGTGGGGAGCACTGATTAATAAAGCCCCAACATTGTCTGGGTACCCCTCATAGCGAGATAGTGCTATAGACGGAGTTGGTGCAGCGGCAGCCGCAGCTCTGGGATCCTGTGGCGGCGGCGCAGTAACTGATGCGCTGCCAAGTCGAGCGCTTAGGGTGGCTTCACTCCAGCATGTTTTTGTGCGTGCATACGCACACACAAAAACACGCTTTTATTTGCAACATTGCATTCGCTATGGTGTGTGCACATGTCCGTGCTTTACAGGTGTGTGCCTGCAAAGATAGGACATGCGTGCACCATTGTAAATACACGCATTGTTCTCAATGGAGCTGCGGCTGCTGCAGGCGACTCCATTGAAAACAATGGTCTGCTGTCGCCCCTGCATTCTTTTTCAGGGAAGGGCTTTACATATAAGCTCTTCCCTGAAAAAAAAAATTTAGTGTAAAAAAAAATAAAAAATATATATATTGAGCCCCGGCAGCCGGAGAGAGGTAAGTTGTTGTTTTTTTTATAGCACTTTTACTTGATTTTCCGGGAAGGGCTTATATTTAAAGTCCTTCCCTGAAATCAATTGAAGGCAGCAGAATCCTCTACCGCAGCTGACATGTGTGACATCTGCGGTTGAGAATTGAAGAATTCCTCTGCCGCATCTGTCACAGATGTGGCAGATGTAGCAGCAGGGAATTCTTTTAACTAGCGGGGATGAAGGAAACATCTGCCACATGCGGCAGATGTGTTCCTTATCCCCGCGGGGGTCACGGCAGCGGCGGAGAGGTAAGTATATTTTTTATTTATTTATTTTTTTACACTAAAAGAATGCAGGGGTGCCAGCAGACCATTGTTTTCAATGGCAACCAGCACTTTAGGGTACTTGAACATCATTTGACTGAATGGAGCCGTAGGGCTCAGTCAAACAAGCATTTTTTTTGCGCACCTATGTGCGTAAAAACAATGTGCTCCACACATGTTAAAAATGCGTGTGACTGTAACCCATTGCTTTCAATTGAATTCAATTAATGGCTCAGCGCTGCCTCTGATTGGCTGAGCGCTTTGACCAATCACAGGCAGCGTTCAGCTGTTATTCAATGAATGGCTGAGCGCTGCCTGTGATTGGCTGAGCGCTCAGCCAATCACGCACAGTCCTTTCAGGAGGTGGGGATTTTTAATTCCCAGGCAGGAGAACAAGCTGCAGAAGAGCAGAAGAGTGCCAAGGAAGCCAGCGATAAGATGCACAGGAGCCCCGACAGCGGAAGAGAGGTGATGTATTTTTATTACACCAGCTAGGGATGATTTTCAGGGAAGGGCTTATATTTCAAGCCCTTCCCCGAAAATCATTGTATTGCTTTCAATGGGGGGGGAGCAGTACCACTGGCCCTATTGAAAGCAATGGGATGGCATTGTGGTCCTTTGCCACAGCTGTGGCAGGAGATTTCTTTATCCCAGCGGGGAGTGCCCTTGTTACTGAACACTGTGACAGTGCTGTCAGTGTTCAGTGATGAGGGGACTCTCCAAGAGGAAATCTTTCCATGCAGCACGGATCTTCCTGCCGTACGGATGTCCTATCTTTTTCAGCTGTGAGTATTTTGTGCCTGTAAAAGACTGACATGTGAACACCACATAGGGAACCTATGGCTCAATCATTCACAATCATACAGTGAATGACATCACTGAATGGCTGTGATTAGTTGTTACCATGCAGTGCGGCACGGGGTCCCGCGGTCAACGCGCACCGCTCCGACTCCGGCTCCGGCTGTGACGTCAGGGCTCTTCTGGCGACGTGGGGCGGCCGGTGTGCGGCGGCGTGGGCGGGTCCGCCCGTAGAGCGCCGCCCGCACCCCTTCCTCTCTCTTGTATTGTGAGTGGGGGAGTTGGCTCCTCCCACTCTCTGCCCATGGGCGGAGTTTTGCAGTGATAAGGCTGGCAGTGACCTGAGCTCACTGCCAGTTATTGGTTCTGTCAGCTCCTAGTTAGTTCTGTCTGCAGTTCCCTCCTGTCAGTCTGCTAGTCTGCTCGTCAGCTTCCTTTCCCTAGCTCTGTCTAGTGCTCAGCATTTTCCTGTTTGGTATTCCATCTGCCTTCCTTGTCGGCACTCTGTCCCGCGGTAGTTAGTTCCATCTAGGTAGTCGCCAGGTCCCTAGCCAGAGTAGGGACCGCGGCCCAGTTGTCCGCCTGGGGTTAGCCAGGTCGAGGCAAGTAGGCAGGGACAGTGGGGTGTGGTAAGTTCAGGGCACCCCATCTGGCGCTCGGGGGTCAGAGTGCCGTAACATAATAACTGGCCCTTAAACTGTTTTTCCATGGAGGCGATCAGCTCCCTCGCGAACCAGCTGCAAGCCCTGGTGCCAGTGATCCAGGATTTATCCGCTCGCATGGCGGCCCAAGAGCAGCGGGGGTTGTCGCAGGGGCCGGACGCCTCAACCAGTCCCGAACCCAAGTGCCCTCTTCCCGAGGTGTTCTCTGGGGAGAGGAACAAGTTTTTTGTTTTCCAACAGGCGTGTCTGTTATTTTTTCGGATGCGTCCCTGTTCTTCCGGGTCAGAGGCTCAGGGGGTCGGGCTGATAATGTCCCTGCTGCGGGGCTCTGCTCAGACCTGGGCTTTTTCCATCCCCGAGGGTTCCCCCTGCCTGCAGTCCGTGGACGCATTTTTTCAGGAACTCGGGGGTATCTTCGACGAACCGGACCGAGCAGGGTTGGCGGTTTCCCGGCTGTTGCCGTTGCATCAGGGGTCGTTTTGTGTGGAGGATTATTGCTCCAATTTCAGACGCTATGCGGGTGATACTGCAATGAACGATAGCGCTCTGAAAAACGTTTTTCTGCAGGGCCTCTTGGACGCGGTAAAAGACCTGTTGATTTCCCATCCTGTTCCCGGGTCCTTAAAGGAGGCTATGGAGCTAGCGGTAAAGGCAAATAGGAGGCTCAGGGCTAGGAAGCAAGATAGACAGGCCCGTAGAGTCAGGGAGGTCGTTTGTCCTGTTCCCTCTTCTTCCGTACCAGTCTCGGTTCCCGAGCCAATGGAGGTGGACCCACTGGACCCCAAGGAGCGACGCCGGATTCGATTGCTGCATCATCTCTGCCTCTACTGCGGGGAAGCTGGACATCGGGTGATAACCTGCCCCCTGAGGCTTCAACGCTCGCAGCCTGGACCGGCGGAAAACTCCCAGTCCTAGGCGATTGTAGGGAGGATCACCTAGGACTTCAGGTACTTCCTAAGCTTCTGGTACCTTGTCAGGTTAGATTCCGGAATTTTTCCCGACCTGGGAAGGCGTTTATTGATTCCGGAGCAGCCGCTAACCTGATAAGCATGTATTTCGTTAGACCCCTGATGGCAGAATTGGTGGCGCTGAAGACGCCAATTCATTTTACTAGTATTGATGCCACCCCTCTCTCTGTGGGCCGGGTGCGATGGAGGACCCCAGTGTTGCAGTTCACAGTGGGGATTCTCCACTCGGAAGAACTATCATTCCTGGTGATGGAGAAAATGTCGATAGACATGGTACTAGGGATGCCGTGGTTGGCTTTGCACAACCCCCAATTCAATTGGACCACCCGGGAACTGACTCATTGGGGACCATCCTGCCATAGCCATCTTGCTCCCCTTCCTCTCTGCTCAGTAGATACCGCACTCATTCCAGAATACCTGTCTGACTTCCGGGATGTGTTTTCTAAAAAGCTGTCCAAGACCCTGCCTCCCCACAGAGAGTGGGATTGTGGGATAGACCTTATTCCAAATAAGCCCATCCCTAAGGGAGCCATTTTTAATTTATCCAGGCGGGAGCACGAAGCCCTCAAGGTCTATATTACGGAGTCCCTGGCCAAACATCACATTAGGCCATCCCGTTCCCCTGCTGGGGCGGGTCTCTTCTTTGTTGAGAAGGATGGGACATTGAGGCCTTGTGTAGATTATCGGGCCTTGAACCAGATCACCGTTAAGAACCAGTGCTCTCTGCCTCTGATTCCTAACCTCCTGAATCAGGTGGTGGGAGCCCACTGGTTTTCTAAACTGGATTTAAGAGGGGCTTATAATTTGATCCGTATCCGCGAGGGGGATGAATGGAAGACAGCCTTCAATACCCCGTTGGGACACTTTAAATGTCTGGTGATGCCACTTGGCCTGTGTAATGCCGCTGCTGTCTTCTAGGGATTTATGAATGCGTTTTTTCACGACGTCCTGGGGGTGTTTTAAGTCATCTACCTCGACAACATCCTGGTATATTCTCCTGACTGGGACTCTCATGTGCAGCACCTTAGGTTGGTACTAACCCGGTTACGTGAGTACCAGTTGTTTGTCAAATTGGAAAAATGTCTGTTTGGCACTCAGCAAGTGTCCTTTCCGGGGTATGTAATTTCTCCAACTTCCGTGCAAATGGAGTCGGATAAGGTGGCAGCTATCTCCCAGTGGGCCCGACCAGGTAATCTGAAAGCACTTCAACGGTTCTTAGGTTTTGCGAATTTCTATCGCAAATTCATTAGAAACTACTCAGTCATCGCTCAACCGTTGACCGATCTTACCAGGAAGCGGGCGGACTTGGTAAGATGGTCCCCTGAGGCTCTGGAGGTGTTCGATCATCTCAAAAGGGCGTTCTTGGCTGCCCCGCTGCTCGTCCAACCCGACTCGCAACGCCCTTTTTTCGTGGAGGTTGATGCATCTGAGGTGGGGGCTGGCTCGGTGTTGTCTCAGCTGGTTGGCGGGAGAGCTGGCTACAGTCCATGTGCATTCTTTTCACAAAAGTTCAGTGCGGCAGAGAGTAATTACGATGTGGGCAATCGAGAGTTATTGGCAATCAAGTGGTCCCTAGAAGAGTGGCGCCACCATCTTGAGGGCACTCGGCATCCCGTCACAGTGTACACCGATCATAAGAACCTGGTATACCTCGCCAACGCTAAGCGATTCACTGCACGTCAGGCCAGGTGGGCACTGTTTTTCTCTAGATTTAACCTCGTAGTGACGTATCTCCCGGGGGCTAAGAATGTAAAGGCTGATGCTCTCTCGCGGAGTTTTGGGTTGCCCGACTGTGAGTCGCTTCCTCCCGAAAATATCCTGGAACCTGGGGTTGTGGTCGTGGCTGTGGACTCTGGCCTCATTCCCCGCCTTCAGAGGGCTCAGCAGGATGCTCCCCCAGGCCTTCCAGAGGGCAGATGGTTTGTGCCAGAATCATTACGTCTCACGGTTATTGAAGAGTCCCATTCGTCAGTTTTCGCGGGTCATCCGGGAGTGCAAGGGACTCTGGACCTCTGCTCCAGGCTCTACTGGTGGCCTGGCATGTCTCGTCAGATACATGACTTCGTAAGGGGGTGCTCTGTTTGCGCTTGTGGTAAGAGTCGCCGGCAGCGTCCGGAGGGTCCCCTGAGACCGTTGCCCGTGCCGTCGCACCCCTGGCCGCACCTTTCGGTGGATTTTGTTACCGACTTGCCAGATTCACAAGGGTTCACCACCGTTCTGGTGGTGGTGGACCGTTTCTCGAAGATGGCCCATTTTGTGGCGTTAGAGAAACTTCCTTCGGCGATTGAATTTGCCCAGGTGTTTGTTAAAGAAATTGTCTGCCTCCATGGAGTTCCGGAGAACATTGTTTCCGATTGCGGGGTTCAGTTCGTGGCGCAGTTTTGGCGGGCCTTCTGCAGAAACCTTGGGACTTTGCTTTCGTTCTCGTCAGCATTCCACCCGCAGACTAATGGTCAAACGGAAAAACCAGGATATGGTGCAATATTTGAGGCTGTTTGCAAGTGAGAAGGCTCATTGGTGGGTTGAGTTTCTGCCGTTGGCTGAGTTTGCGCTGAACAACCGTACTAGTTCTTCCACTGGGGTTTCGCCGTTTTTTTGCGTTTATGGCCAGCATCCTCGTTTCCTTACTTCTCTTCCTACCCCGTCTGCCTGTCCTGCAGCTGATGTCGCCACTAATGTGCTGCAGGGGGTATGGAAGGAAGTACAGAAGAATCTGGAGGTAGTGGGGTCTCGCATGCAGTTGCGCAGTGGGAGAAACCTCTCAGTTTCTGAACCTTACAGGGTGGGTCAGAAGGTGTATCTATCTTCCAGGAACCTAAGATTGAAGGTCCCGTCCTTAAAGCTTGCACCGCACTTTGTAGGCCCTTTTACCATCACATGGGTAATTAACCCGCTCGCTTACGAACTTGAGCTGCCAGCCACGTGGAAAGTGCATAGGGTTTTCCACAAGTCCTTGTTGAAGCCCTTTGCCCCTTCAGTGAGGCTCACCTCCGGTCCCCTGCCTCCCACCCTGGTTCGGGGCGAGGTCAAGTACGAGGTTCAGGAGATTCTTGATTCTCGCTTGCGACGGGAGACCTTGCAATATCTGGTGGGGTGAAAGGGTTTTGGTCCTGAAGACCATTTCTGGGTGGCTGCACGGGAGGTCCACGCTCCCGTGTTGGTACGGCGGTTTCACCGTCATTTCCCGGATAAGCCTGGTCGGGTTTCCGGGGGCCCGGAGGTCCCCCGTCAGAGGGGGGGTACTGTTACCATGCAACACGGCGCGGGGTCCCGCGGTCAGCGCGCACAGCTCCGGCTTCAGCATCCCGGAGCTGTGACGTCAGGGCTCTCCAGGGGACGTGGGGCAGCCTGCGTGTGGCGGCGTGGGCGGGTCCGCCCGTAGGGCGCCGCCCGCACCCCTTCCTCTCTCTTGTATTGTGAGTGGGGGAGTTGGCTCCTCCCACTCTCTGCCCATGGGCGGAGTTTTGCAGTGATAAGGCTGGCAGTGACCTGAGCTCACTGCCAGTTATTGGTTCTGTCAGCTCCTAGTTAGTTCTGTCTGCAGTTCCCTCCTGTCAGTCTGCTAGTCTGCTCGTCAGCTTCCTTTCCCTAGCTCTGTCTAGTGCTCAGCATTTTCCTGTTTGGTATTCCATCTGCCTTCCTTGTCGGCACTCTGTCCCCCGGTAGTTAGTTCCATCTAGGTAGTCGCCAGGTCCCTAGCCAGAGTAGGGACCGCGGCCCAGTTGTCCGCCTGGGGTTAGCCAGGTCGAGGCAAGTAGGCAGGGACAGTGGGGTGCGGTAAGTTCAGGGCACTCCATCTGGCGCTCGGGGGTCAGAGTGCCGTAACAGGTTCATTGAGCTCCGGCACTGATTGGCTGGTGCTCGACCCAATCACAGTGCTCACTTTGCTGGAGGCAGGGTATTCAAAGCCCCGTCACCAAAAGAAGAGGATATCTCAGCTCAGAGGACACTGCAGACTACTGCATCGCCACCGGACACCAGCAGCATGAGGCACCAGGATGCCACAGACCAGGTGAGTATAAGCCCCCTCTTCCACCCCTTAAATAAGACACTGTGCCTCTTTTGGGGCAAAAATTAATATAAGACAGTGTCTTATTTGGGGGGAAACATGGTAGGAGTGAGGCAGTAGCCCATATAGGCTGTAGACATTGGAAAGTTGTCCATGGCTTCCCAACATCATCTTCATGTTTAGCTTCCCCATCATTGGTGATTGTACTACCTAAGTAGACAAACCGGTAGACCTCTTGCAACCACTGTTGTTGGTTGACCATGATTAAGGCATTTGTGGATATGACGTATCCAACTAACATAATCTGTGTCTTCTTGTAGTTAATCCATAATTCAGCTATCGGCGCTTTTTGTTTGTTTGTTGGAATTTGGATAGTGATGGTGAGAGGAGAACTATATCATGGTTGAGCGCCAAATTGAGAAATAATGCTGACACGATATAGCCTTGTCATATACCTGTGTTGATATTGTAAAAATCCATGGCACTATTAGTCTGAACGCAACAACTAGAGTTAGAGTACAGTGCGTAATAAATGTTTATGAACTAGTCAGGCCATAGGATTTGATAATCTTCTATAAGACGTCTTGGTGGAGGCTGTCAAATACGGTCTTAAAATCAATAAAACTCACGTATACAGTAGCTTCTTCTACTGGTTCTGTTCAATGATGGTCCGAAGTGTGAATATCTGTTCCATACATGACCGTCAATTTCGGAATTCTGCTCACTCTCCACATAATTGCTCATCAGCCGTTCTTGAAAGGTGTTATAAAAGGTCTTTCCTTGGACAGATAGAAGTGAGATACTACGCCAGTTATCATAGGTCACCCAAAAATCAATGTGAGAGCTCTGCAGATTATGGTATCGAAGGAATGAATGAATGAATGAACACTAAAAACCTGAGTTCACATTGACCTTTTGCTCTTGTCTCCATTTATACCACCTAATAGAAAACCTAGAAATGTAGCCACGTTGATCATCATCATTTTAACATTGGCGCAATGAATTAAAACTTGGTTTCATTACAGACATTGAGTAAACTCTATCTGTTCCAGGGGGTGGTGAAGGTTATTTGGGGACTATGGAGAGACGCGAAGAGTCTTTGGTAAGAAGCAACAAGGCTTGTTGTGATGCTAGTGTGATTGCTGACTTTGAACAATGGAGGATTGAGCCTCAGGGTGCGTAGTCTGTAGCATGAATAGCATCTCTCACACAGCCCCAGCCCCCACAGATGGCCCTATAATAGCTCAGAGAGATTTCCTGCTGTTCGGCCTACAAGATTGGACACCATTAACTACTTCTCTTCCAGGAGACCACATAATCCCTCCCTGGTGACCTTGAGCACTCTTACGAAAACGAACTGTGAGTCCCTATAAAAACTATTGATGACTTTGCTATAGTTTTTCCTACTTTGTAACGAGAGATATAATCTGTGCATTCTTTATTAGGGTCCGTTATGGGTGAACACTTGACACCATCTGTCTTTATACGCTTGGCAAGGATCGCATTAGCCCGGTGAATGATATCATAGAACCAGTGACATCACGTAGGCCATTGCTGACAATGACTGTGGGTCTATAAATGGGGAGGGAGCAGGGCAGTGCAGTCAGTGCAGAAGAGACTAGGACAGAGGAGACACAAGGTATTGTGATTGTGCATATCGTTTACCGTGGGGATCTCACTGAATAAAATCACACAAAGAGTTCAGAAACTCTTGTAAAGCTCTTTAGTCCTGTAACAACTTTCTATTCCCCGTCGGATAACATACAGGGACAAGGGGATCGCATGTACAAAGGACTGTTCAGCATTGTATAGGAGAAACAATTACAAATAAGTATATGGAATGTCTGGTGATTATTTAGCACTGTGTAATACTATGTAAATAATAGCAGTATAAAGGATTATAACCTACTAGATCAGGCTGTGTTCATACAATGTTCAGTTTTTCGTGTTTTTTTTTGTGTCTGTGTGTTTTAAGAGCAGAAAAATTGGGAAAAACACAATCTCTAAAATCCCCATTGGATTCAATGTTTTTTTCTTC
Organism: Eleutherodactylus coqui; assembly: GCF_035609145.1. Classification (NCBI taxonomy): domain Eukaryota; kingdom Metazoa; phylum Chordata; class Amphibia; order Anura; family Eleutherodactylidae; genus Eleutherodactylus; species Eleutherodactylus coqui. Next base: position 30,610,802 of record NC_089846.1, read on the forward strand.
TCGGTTCACCTTCGTTCCGCTTGGTTTCTGTATTTTTGATGAAAAACAAAGCCTAAGGCCCCATTCACATCGGTGTCGGACCCCCATTTGGAAACGTCAGCGCAGATCCAGCACAAAATCCCACTAAAATTCTGCACTACTTTCTTCATAACAATTCTGGCCGACATGCCAGATGCTGGACGGACCCTTTTATAGTCAATGGAGCCCACTTTGCGCAGTTTGGTATTTTCGTTACTCGGCTCCAAGGATAGAGCCAAACAAAGGAGTTGTCACCTGAAGGCTGGGCGCAGGTGTAAATGGGACCTCAACTGCAGGACCTTTTATACGTCCAAAATAACAGAAACCGAACAGAATGGAGCTTTCTGTGTTTTTTTCTTACATTGCTGTCAATGGGGGATGGATACAAATGGAAACTATTGTGTTTGTATCTGTTTATGTTTCCGTTTAACGGATCCGTTTAACACAACTGTGCGTGTGCGGTTGTAAACTAGAGCTACATTTTAAACAATCAAAATCTGTTAAAGCTCTCTAACAGATCCATTTTTTTTTATAGATCCTTTGAATGGATCCAACAAAAAAAATGGAACTTTTTGTTTCAGTTTGTATCAGTTTTCATTTTGGAAAGAAAAAAGATGGATCCATATGGATAAAAGAACGCTGATGTTAACATACCCTAATAATTGGGACTTGTTCAAGCTAGTGTCATGCCTTCTGTTTATAGCAATGCCATGACAGCTATAACAGATCCATTTGGTTTTAAAGGGGTTTTCCAGGCAATTAATGACCTATCCTCAGGAGCTGCCGCTTGGGATCTCCGAAGATAAGCAGCAGGTCCTGAGCCGTGGTCAGCACCATGGAGCCAGACATTGTCATAGGAGATGGCAGTGGAAGTGCCATAGCTGGCTTCACTCCCATTGAAATCATTGGGAGCTGAAGCAGCTTACCCTTCAGCATCCATTCCCGTTGGAAGTTCTGAAAGTGTAATAGTAGACCTCAGTTCCTATTGATTTCAATGAGAGTGAAGCCAGCTATAGCACTTCCACTGCTGTCCCCTATGATGATGTCCGGCTCCACTGCGCTGACTGTGGGCCAAGCAATCATCCCATCGCTCGGAATGCCAATCGGTGAGTCTCTGGCTATTAACTCTTGATGACCTACTCTGATGATAGGCCATCAATAGTTTTTGCTTGGAAAACCCCTGTTGGAGTTTTTAGTATGTTTGACAGCAAAAAGTCTAAAAACTGCTTAATCTTACTGTCAAACATACTAGAAAATCCGACAAAAGTGCGAACAGATCTTTAAAGGCAACAGCACTTCTTACTCATGTAAACCAAGGATAGTGCTACAATGACAGTGATCCCCTCTTTCCTATGATAGGTGTCCTTTTTCTATTGATAGAAGAATGCCTTAATAATTCCAGTTAGATATTCTCCGGTACGGCATGTAAATGAGGCAGAGCGGTCCGGAGGGCAGGTCGGACCCTCTCTGCTAGCTGCTTGTATTGCCAAAATGTTCACCCTTCTCGCCTCCCGTGACGTGCATGCAGCGTGGCAAAGTCTTGCGGATGCCATGACGTGGACTTTCTGGCAACACAAGCAGCTAGCTGAGACTGTCCAGCCCGGCTACTGTATCTCATTAAAATGCCATGTGGGAGAATTTCACACTTAAAGGGGTTGTCCCGCGGCAGCAAGTGGGTCTATACACTTCTGTATGGCCATATTAATGCACTTTGTAATGTACATTGTGCATTAATTATGAGCCATACAGAAGTTATAAGAAGTTTTTCACTTACCTGCTCCGTTGCTAGCGTCCTCGTTTCCATGGAGGCCGTCTAATTTTCGGCGTCTAATGGCCAAATTAGACGCGCTTGCGCAGTCCGGGTCTTCTTCTTTTCTCAATGGGGCCGCTCGTGCAGGATGCCGGCTCCGTGTAGCTCCGCCCCGTCACGTGCCGATTCCAGCCAATCAGGAGGCTGGAATCGGCAATGGACCGCACAGAAGCCCTGCGGTCCACCGAGGGAGAAGATCCCGGCGGCCATCTTCAGCCGGTAAGTAAGAAGTCACCGGAGCGCGGGGATTCAGGTAAGCGCTGTGCGGATTTTTCTTTAGGTCCCTGCATCGGGTTTGTCTCGCGCCGAACGGGGGGGGGGGGGGGTTTGAAAAAAAAAAACAACCCGTTTCGGCGCGGGACAACCCCTTTAAGCCTGGTTTAGACACAATGATTTTTGTTCAAACATTCTTTTGAGCGATAATCGTTGTGTGCTTAACAGCGCAACGTTGAGCGATCACCTTGCGCTCCGAGTGGAGGATACAGAAGACAAGCGGGGCCGCTTGCCTTTTGCATCCAGCTGTTATACAGCCGAGCGCTCCGAGCAGAGGATGCAGAAGACAAGCGGGGTGGCCCCGCTAGTCTTCTGCATGCAGCTGTTTTCTGCACGGAGCGCCCGGCTGTTATATAGCCAAGCGCTCCGAGCGGGGTATGGAGAACAGAGCTGGACTGCTGTGTTCTTCATACCCCGCCTGTTATCAGGGGCGGAATACAGCTGAAACAATAGTATCAGCTGTGAATTCCTGATAACTGATTGCTGTTCTTTCAGTATGCTGAAAGATCAGCGATCAACGACGGCTTAACGAAAACAGCACGATGTCAGTGCAGTTAGGCCCCCTGTCCACGACCGTGAATTCACCGTCGGTAAATCACTGGCGAATCACGCAGGCTGAAGCTTTTCAATAGCCGGAAAGCGCCGACCCGTGTCCACGGGCAGAGAATCATTGCATGCTACGAATTGCCCTGATTCTCCGCAGTCAGCCTATCTGTCAGACAGCCGGCCTTAGACTCAACGATTATCGCTCAAAAGATGGCTTTGAGCGATTTTTGAGCGAAAATCGTTGTGTCTAAATGGGCCTTAAGACATGCTTTATCAACAGTCAAATGAAACCTATTATAGGAAAAAGGGATCACTATTATTGTAGCGCTGTTCTTTGTTTACTTTAGTAAAAATTGCTGACAGGTTCCCTTTAAAAGGTTTTGTACAGGTTTAACAAAACATGGCTGTTTTCTTCCAGAAACAGCGCCACACATGTCCACTGGTTGTGTTCTGTATTGCAGTTCGGGTTTATTGAAGTGAATTGGATTAATCAGCAAAACTGACTACACACAATTGGTGGACAGGAGTGGTGCGTTTTTTGAATGAGAACAGACATGTTTAATCTAACTCTGGGCAACCTCTTTAATATGTAATATAAAGTGCCTTTTAATGAGGCCCCCGTGCTGTAAAATAATCAGCCAATACTCACCTCTCCTCCGCTCCCCGCTTGTCCCCCACCAGCAGTTCTGCTCTTCTGGCTGACATTACTTTACCGGCTGCAGTCAGCCCAAGCCTGTCTACTAACAAGCTGCTGTAGCCAATGACAGCGCTCCGTGATGATCTCTGTCATTGGCTACAGCAAACATGTTTACGGGATGTCACAGGCTGAATGTAAACAATAACAGAGTGGAGACCGGAGGAGTGGCGGTGGAAAAGCGGGGAGCGGCAAAGAGGTGAGTATGAGCTGATTGCTGTTTTACAGCACATGGGACTCCTTAAAAGGCACTTTATACGACTCGGATAACCCCTTTAAGGAACTGCTTTTCCTGGAGTTCTGTGAAACATTAATATTACGTTGGACTCAAAGTGTACTTTTTGCTCTACAACTGATATAAACGAATTAAAAAAAGTAATAATAAACTTCTGTTAATGTCAGTGGTAAAACTCAAGACAGAGCCGATGTCCACTGGAATTCGGAGGGCTCAATAGCAAGGTCAGAAATGTCCACATACCCCTAGTCAACAGGAAGCTGAACTATAGTGGCCCTTTAGCATCTGGTCAATAGCAGCTGCTATGACTAGTTATGGCATGACATGCACACACACGTGCCCCACCTCTAGCCGGGGGCTGTCACATACTATATAACAATATTTCGCTCATCATGTCCAAGCAGTGTTATGTTGCTTGCCACTTAGGCAATGTATACCATGGGTTCACCATAGATGATCTGCTGCCTGTAGATTGGACAACTTTTTCAAAGTGACACAATCCCTTGTGCCAATCTCCTATCCATATGTGTGCTGCAGCAACATTCACTTTAATGATACGGTAGTACCGGAGATTACCGAGTTCAAGTGCTTCGGCAATCTCCAATTTTAAAGGGGTTTTCTGGAACTTTTAATATTGGTGACCTAGCCTCAGGATAGGTCATCGATCAATAGCTGATCACTCGGGGTCCACCGCTCGGGATTCCTGACAATCAGTAGATCCCTAAACCTGCTGTCAGTGCGGACAGGACTAGAAGCTGATAGCACTTTCAACATTGCTGTAGCATTGTTTAATACTACAGGCACAGCTCCCATTGATTTCAGTGGGAGCTGTGCCTGCAGTCCCAAACCGGGCTGCTGCAATGCATACAATGCTATCTGCTTACAGTGCTGCTCACACTGACAGCAGGCTCGATGATTAATGGGGATCCTGAGCAGTGGACCTCCAGCGATCAACTATCCTGATGGTAGATCATCAATAGTAAAAGTCCTGGACAACCCCTTTAAAGGGCCACTCCGGGGATTTTTTTTTTAATTCATTCATTATCTAGCTATCTCCCAATATATAGAAGTGACTAGTATTACCTTGGTTAGTTATTTCTCTTATCTGAATCTCCTGGCCTCTTTATTCTTAGATGGTCATGTGATCTCCCAGCTCAGATCTAGTTGGAGTTATGGATTCATTTTCTAGTCAAATTCTCAGTTTGTTTAATGCTGTTACATGGATCTGCCACAGAAACAGACTAGAGGGGGACACAGACTCGCTTGTCACAGTTACTGATGATCAAAGCTCCTGTCACACAGTTATAATAGAGGAGATCACAGCTGATCCCTCTGATTGTATACTTATGGCTATAGATTATGTAGGTAAATATAGAAAGCAATGATAATTAAACTGTCCCTCAATCAGGCAAAAATGGCACAGCTTCAGCTAATGCTAAATAATCTCACTCTCAAGATGGTGCCTGATTAGTATCAGACAGGGGCTGCACTACATGGCAGTGACTGGAATACACAGAGGAGACCTCCAGAGTATGACAGGCAATCAGGTGAGGGGAGGGGATAAGGAATTTAAAAAATTGTTTTCGCCAGAGTGGCCCTTTAATATAATACTAGCAGTTCTTTGCTCTGCGTATCAGGTGAGGTGCCAACAAGCTACTCTGATTTGTCGGAGTACTTAAAGTTCTGAATTCTTGCCCTGGGTCAAGGAAAACTTGTTCTGCTGTTGGCAGATACTGAAAAATCAATCCCAAGTGCTGAAACAGAATGATCTGCCAGGTGTCGGGGTGTGGTAGTTTTGGACTTTCTACAAATAGTGCATCACAATTCTCTGTTCCAGGTTTACTATGTAAGGGTGCGTTCACATAGGTAGAATTAGCCGACAGGATGCACCGCAAGCCATGGTAGATTGTGCACCAAAATCCCCGCTCATGTGCGGTGGGGGTCCCAGCGGTGAGTCTCTCACCAATCAGACCGTTATTCCCTATTCTAAGGACAGAGGATCATTTTCAGTCCTGGGAAACCCCCTTTAATGATAAGCAGAGGCTGCAGCGTCTCCGTTCTGAATCCGGCTATTATGGAAGTGAGCGCTGATACCAGGAGAACGGGTGGTGATGCTGCAGCCTGATTGGCTGCAGTGGTCAGTTGACGTCCTGTGCCATCATCTTCCACAACAATCACCGGGAGTACGTCAGTGAAGTCACGCGGTGGGCCGTGCCACCGTCTTCTTGCCTGCAGAGTGACATCTCTCTCCCTATACACAGAAGGGGAGAAGACTGTCACTCTGCATGACCCAGGCGGGAAGAGGCGGCATGGCCCACCGCCGTGACTCGGAGCTCGGCTCTGAGTCTAACTTCAAAGTGTGTTCGTTCAGAATCACTGCAGCATTTCAGAGTAAAACATAGATGGGGTAATGAGCATACGTGTCCGGGGTTCATGCTGTCTGTGGTTTGGGCAGCATGAACCCGGTGCCAGAATTCCTTTACGGGTACATTTACACGTAGCAGAAATGCTGTCAGCGCAGCCTTTTACCCGGCGGCTTCTAGGTCAGGTGATGCAAAAGTGCGCACTACATGCCGCCAGGTGCCAGAGTATGCTGCCAGTGCAAAAGACTTTGGAAATGAGGGAAGTGCTGTATCTTCTGAAATCTGATGCAGCTGATTTTGAGTCAATATCTGCACAAATGGATGCAGAAATTCCACAGCATGTCCGCTACGTGTAATCGTACCCCAAAGGGGGTTTCTCGCTGCTAGAGACATTTCTGAGGATAGGGCATAAATGGCTGATCATTGGTGGTCCAATCGCTGGGACTCCTAGCGTTCCTGCAAACAGCACACTCCGTATGCCCCATGTGAATGGAGCAGAAGTGCATTCACTTCTATTGGACGGAGGGAGCGCACATGTATCATTTATAATACTGGAACTTTTTGAGTGGCTTTTGAGTCCCCTCAGGTCCCAGAGCCTAGGTAAGACTGCTACCTCTGCACCCACTACAGTCACCCCAACAACCGTGGACACCCAGCGCTGCTAATACATAAAGTTTGATGTTAAAGGGGTTTTCCCACTAAAGACCTTCCTGTGGATAGAATATAAAAGTTTGATCACTAGGGGTCTGACTACTGGGAACCTCAGTGATCTTGTGAATGGCGCGCCCTGGATGCTCCACGGGAATGGAGGGGAGGCACACCTGCTCAATCCACTTCTATGCGATGGAGGGAGATCAATGTTCTCGGATACTACCTACCATTTAAGTTAATAGTGTGGCGATTGAGCAAGTATACTGCCTCCTACTGGGCATTCAGGAGCGTCATTCTCAGGATCTTAGGCCCTTCCAGTGATCAGACGTTTAATCCCTATGCAAGATTAAACCTACTGCTAGAAAGAGAAGGCAGTAGTGTTTTTTTTTACCATTTCTGGCTTCTCTCTGGTAAGCTACATAGTGCTCAATAGCAGCTATGTAGCGAACAGAAAAAGCGGAAGCACCACTTCCGCTATTTGACCTGGCAATCGTGTGATTGCTGGATGCCCCCTGGTGCAGCAGAGGTCTTAGCAGACCCAGATCAGCTCTGCCAGTGACTACTGTCACTACAGGGGAATGTTTTCCCCAGTAACTGGTGCTTCCCTTGATGCTGCTCCTATGGATGCCCCAGCTTCAGTGGAAAAATGCGAAAAAAAGAACAATGTGAATGACCCCCAGAGGCCTTATATGACATCATTGGGGACGTAGAGGTTAAGAAAATATTGGTACAGAAATAAGAAAAAACAATTACAGAAGAAAAAAAAGAAGAAAACTACCCACCGCCGACACCAACCTAAACCGGTGCCGCCCTGTAACCCAAAACTATACAAATTATATATTAAAACATGCAAACCAAAACGGTGAACCCATTGCTGACTTTATTTTAGCGTAAACATACTAATTTTAAAAATAACTAGAACATTTAGTCGTAATAAAACAATATTAAATAACAGCCCTGCAGGTCAGGAGAGAAATGCAGCAAAAATAACTTTGGTGGCTGGAGAAAAAAAATAGGTCCATAAAACCACCAGATGGGCCTTAAAAAGTGTTGGGTCTTTTAGTACTGAAACACCCTGGACCTTAAGGGGTTAATTTCTGATATAATTGCAGGTTGCGTGCAGTTTGTTTCTCCCATAAAGAATATTTGGATGTGATATCATTTTAAGACCCTCCTTTCAGGACTTTAAAGGGAACCTGTCAGCATTTCCGAACATATAAAACCGCCCCCCGCGATAGAACACTGAAGCCTCCAAAACTCTGAAAAAGACGAGACCTTGAGAATCAGCGGTTTAAAATTTCCGCATGCCAGTAGATGCCGATCGGTCTGGTGGGCAGCTGGGCTGTCTCCGGTGCCCAAAGTTTATCCCAAAGACTCAGTCCTCTCTAACTGTGTGCCATGGATGACATAAGAGATGCCATCGACAGGGTGATCGAAATCTCAGGCATGCATCGGGAGATCGCCAACTGACGCATGTGCAGGTCAGCTGCCCACTTGCGGGCACATTCGCCGCACTCATCTGCCCATGCGACAGTCTGTGATCTGCCAGACTGCTGGACCAGCCGGCAGCCAGGGACCATAACCAAATACGTCCTGGACACGCGGGGGCTCTTTAATGCTCCGAAGTGCTGACAGGTTCCCTTTAACTGGGTTCAAGACTAGAGATGAGCGAGCATTGCCCTTAGCAAGTATCTGCCCGCTCGAGAGAAAAGGTTCGGGGGCCGGCGCGGGTGACAGGTGAGTTGCGGCAGTGAGCAGGGGCAAGCGGGGAGAGAGAGATCTCCCCTCCGTTCCACCCCGCTCTCCCCCGCTGCTCCCTGCCCGCCGCCGGCAGCCGAACCTTTTCTCTCGAGCGCGCAGGTACTCGCTAATGCTCGCTCGAGCAATTGCCCTTAGTGAGTATGCTCGCTCATCACTATGACCCAATTTTGCATGATTTTACCCCAACACTCTGTCAGTCGTGTGCAGTGTAATGAAATAACCACATTTGTTTCTTTTTCAGGTACAGTGTTTCTTCTGTTACAATAAAGATACATTATTAGGGCTCATTCACGGCGGCGTATTTTCGAGTCCGCATTCCGCGCGTAGTTTTTACACGTGTAATACAGACAGTATAAACCGCACTGACTCGCAGCGGGTTGTTCTAACATACGTTTTTCACACATGTATTTTATGTGCGTGAAAAAAAACCCCAAAAATGTCCTATTTTGGTCCGTATTACGAAACATGGGAGAAATATGGGAGCTTTAAAAATACGCAGCGAATGCGCATGATACGTGAATATTCACTACGCAGTTATGCAAGAAGGCAGAAGGGATCAATCCATCCTTCTTGCGTTTATTTTGCGCTTGTGTAAAACGCAGTGAATACCCATGTAAAAAAAAAATAAAGGACCAAGCAAGCGCTGAGGCTGGCTTCACACGGGCAGGCGCACATTTGCACAGCACACTTGCGTGACGAGTGTCACATTTTTGCATGCGCCTGTGCGTTTTACCTGATTTTTGCGCACACAAAAAAATACAGATTGATTTCAATGTGCAATTACGGTAAATTAGTTAAATATATGCTATACGCACAAAAATAGAACAAGCTGCGTATTTTTGCACGAACGAAATGCGTGCGCAAAATACGCTCATGTGAACAAACCTATTGAAATCAATGAATTCTAATCACTGTGTATGGCGTGCGCAAAAGGGTTCGTGTAAATAAGCCCTAAGGCTACTTTCACGCAATTCAAGATTCTTGGGCAAAACTCGGATCGCACAGCAAACGGACATCCCGCACATTGACTTGAGCGGACCGTGGGGACGTCGGGAGTCGGGAGGCGGGCGAGCGGACCGTGGGGACGTGGGGAGGCGGGCGAGCGGACCGTGGGGACGTCGGGAGCCGGGCGAGCGGACCGTGGGGACGTCGGGAGCCGGGCGAGCGGACCGTGGGGACGTCGGGAGCCGGGCGAGCGGACCGTGGGGATGGGAGACGTGTGGCTTATTTGTAGGAAGACAGCAGACGTGGAGGCGTGTGGCCCGTCTGTAGAACGATGGTGGAGGTGTCGTTAAGTTGTCCTTTTATTATCGCACATAGTGGGCCTCATTTATCCTAATCATCTAAGGGCTCGTCCACTGAAGCATAGTTGTGCAAATTCTGAGCAAGCTGAGGAAAAGTCGCAGCATGCTCCGTTTTTCCATGTACTCTGCGCGGACAGCGTCCGTTGAAGTCAGTAGAAGCCGTCCGACGCGGGGAAAATTTCCTTTAGAAAAAAAAGAATCTGTACTGCACATGTGCGACAGCGAGCCGCGGGTCCGTCCGCAGTTTGGATAACCCGTGACAGACCAGGTACGCATGGACGCCGCTGCTGGCAGATCCGGATTCCACTGCGGACTACGGCTCTGCATGTGCAGGAGGCCTTAATACCAGTCACTTCAATAGCGGTTTTTCCACAGCAGATACCGCGCAGAGTTTCCGTGACGTGTAAACGCACCCTAACCGTAAATGTGTCTGTTACCCATGGCACATTGACTTGTCATCCGAAAATCAGACAAGAATAGGACGCACTGCAATTTTTTTTTACGTATTTGAGCACCAAAAGTCCCCATAGAAGTCAATGGTGGAGTGCGCAAATACGCGCGGAGATGGGTAAGGCCAGGCTCACACGAACGGTTCAGATTCCCTATGCGGGAGGCCGCAGCAGATTCCGGCTGTGAGCCCGGTCGGTGGCCCTGCGTACCTTATTTCTCTGTATTGCGGATGACCGCGGCGGCTCGTCATGCGCAGTACAGTTTTTGTCCCCCATTATTTCTATTTCCCGCGCCGGCGCTAAGCGATAACACGGGAGCCATAGCCCATATGCAATGTTATTGCGTGAAAAAAAATTGCGTACGGGTCGTGGGACGGACGCTTCCATTGACTTTAATAGAGGCCATCCGTGGCAAAATAGAGCATGCTGCGTTTTTTCTTCCGCGCGTGGAATATGCAATTCCTATCGCGAGCGTGAAGAAAAAAGCGAAAGTGAATGCCATTCAATGCCTGCATTTTACCACGGATCTGTAATCGTGCAATTAGAATTCGTTCGTTAAGACTATATTAGCTATTGCGCACATGAACATGCCTTGCGGGTGCGAAACGTAGAGTAAAATCCGCGCAAAAAAAAAGCATAATTCACTTTGTAAAAATGTACGAAGATACGCCTACGCTCGTGTGAAGCCGGCCTTAATGCGCACAAATCCACGAGTGCGTTTTTGCGGCGTACGCCTGTGTGAATGAGCCCTAACCAGCACACACAGGAGGAAAACACACCCCTGCAGTTGCACATCTTGGCCGCTGGGGGCAGCCTCCTTCCTCCCACCCTCATGTCCACACACTTTGTTGCTGCCGCTGCTGCTGGGGGTAAAGTTTCCATGTCCAGGAGGTGACTGATGTGATCTCAGCAGGACAGGGGTGGGCAGCCCGGCGCACACTGGTAAGGCTCTCCCTCTGCACGGGATGATATGTGTCTCCTTTCTCTCGCTCAGCGCCCCCTCCTCCCAGACCTCCTCCGTCTCCCTCCTCGCCTGGCAATGAACAGCTGCCTTTGCATGAAAAGAAGGGACGATTTCCCCCGCTTAACAGTTAAGTGTCCCGTGGAGCCTCTCCCCCGGCTGCACCGCATTCTGGGGGTTGTAGCCCTGCCTGGGAACCAGCAGCCTGCAGGCTTATTGGGCTGTTTTAAGCTGCTGTATGCAGGGCTGCAGCAGGCCGCTGGGCTCAGTGCATGCATCTGTTAACCCCTTGCTGCCTGCAGCGCTGGACCCCCCCTCTGGTTATTATTCTGCAGGTGGGGTGGCAGCTGGATGACAGAATTTCCTCTTGTGTGATATGTTGTATCCTTTTCTCCGTTCCCCCTCCCTTCCTTCCTCCGTTCCCAGGGCAGCCATGCAGGTTTAAATCCCTGACCGCTCTGATGATGGAGTATTTGGTAATCGGGAACTGTTATCTGCGGCGCCTCTGCAGAAGATAATGGCGCTGTAGGATGTGTGAGTGGAGAAGGGAGGCCTGGCAGCTGCTGGAAGCCTGCCTGTAGTAGTGCCATGTATATACAGATCTGGAGTAGGTTGTCTGTATATAGCTATGGATGGAGGGGGATGAGCGGACTGTAGGACGCCAGGAGACGGGCGAGCGGACTGTAGGACGCCGGGAGACGGGCGAGCGGACTGTAGGACGCCGGGAGACGGGCGAGCGGACTGTAGGACGCCGGGAGACGGGCGAGCGGACTGTAGGACGCCGGGAGACGGGCGAGCGGACTGTAGGGCGCCGGGAGACGGGCGAGCGGACTGTAGGGCGCCGGGAGACGGGCGAGCGGACTGTAGGGCGCCGGGAGACGGGCGAGCGGACTGTAGGGCGCCGGGAGACGGGCGAGCGGACTGTAGGGCGCCGGGAGACGGGCGAGCGGACTGTAGGGCGCCGGGAGACGGGCGAGCGGACTGTAGGGCGCCGGGAGACGGGCGAGCGGACTGTAGGGCGCCGGGAGACGGGCGAGCGGACTGTAGGGCGCCGGGAGACGGGCGAGCGGACTGTAGGGCGCCGGGAGACGGGCGAGCGGACTGTAGGGCGCCGGGAGACGGGCGAGCGGACTGTAGGGCGCCGGGAGACGGGCGAGCGGACTGTAGGGCGCCGGGAGACGGGCGAGCGGACTGTAGGGCGCCGGGAGACGGGCGAGCGGACTGTAGGGCGCCGGGAGTCGGGCGAGCGGATGAGCGGAGTGTAGGACGCGGAGAGACGTGGAGGCGGGCGAGCGGACTGTAGGACGCGGGGAGACGTGGAGGTGAAGGAGCGGACAGTAGGACTCCGGGAGCCGTGGAGGCGGGCGAGCGGACCGTGGGGACGTCGGGAGCCGTGGAGGCGGGCGAGCGGACCGTGGGGACGTCGGGAGCCGTGGAGGCGGGCGAGCGGACCGTGGGGACGTCGGGAGCCGTGGAGGCGGGCGAGCGGACCGTGGGGACGTCGGGAGCCGTGGAGGCGGGCGAGCGGACCGTGGGGACGTCGGGAGCCGTGGAGGCGGGCGAGCGGACCGTGGGGACGTCGGGAGCCGTGGAGGCGGGCGAGCGGACCGTGGGGACGTCGGGAGCCGTGGAGGCGGGCGAGCGGACCGTGGGGACGTCGGGAGCCGGGCGAGCGGACCGTGGGGACGTCGGGAGCCGGGCGAGCGGACCGTGGGGACGTCGGGAGCCGGGCGAGCGGACCGTGGGGACGTCGGGAGCCGGGCGAGCGGACCGTGGGGACGTCGGGAGCCGGGCGAGCGGACCGTGGGGACGTCGGGAGCCGGGCGAGCGGACCGTGGGGATGGGAGACGTGTGGCTTATTTGTAGGAAGACAGCAGACGTGGAGGCGTGTGGCCCGTCTGTAGAACGATGGTGGAGGTGTCGTTAAGTTGTCCTTTTATTATCGCACATAGTGGGCCTCATCCTAATCATCTAAGGGCTCGTCCACAGAAGCATAGTTGTGCAAATTCTGAGCAAGCTGAGGAAAAGTCGCAGCATGCTCCGTTTTTCCATGGACTCTGCGCGGACAGCGTCCGTTGAAGTCAGTGGAAGCCGTCCGACGCGGGGAAAATTTTCTTTAGAAAAAAAAGAATCTGTACTGCACATGTGCGACAGCGAGCCGCCGGGTCCGTCCGCAGTTTGGATAACCCGTGACAGACAGGTACGCATGGACGCCGCTGCTGGCAGATCCGGATTCCACTGTGGACTACGGCTCTGCGTGAGCAGGAGGCCTTAATACCAGTCACTTTAATAGCGGTTTTTCCACAGCAGATACCGCGCAGAGTTTCCGTGACGTGTAAACGCACCCTAACCGTAAATGTGTCTGTTAGCCATGGCAACCATTCACAGCACAGCTTTCATTATACCTCAGCAGTACCAGAAATGAAAGCTTTGCTTTGGGCAACAAAGACAGATTTACCGATGGGACGGTCCACGAGCGTAAATACACGCAATATGCAGTGAATTGAATACATATATGCGCAAAATTTATTTGTGTTGCATACAAATCCACAGTTCTGGTCTCATTTGAGTAAAATTCTGCATTCATGTTCTTCAGCACCCAGCGACGAATACTGGCGGAATTAAAAATCGAAAACCTCACTGACTTCCCCTGTAAATTTTTGTTGCCAATAGCAACCAATCACAGCTCAGCTTTCATTTCTTACACGGCTGCGGTAAAATGAAAGCTGCTCTGTGATTGGTTGCTATTTCTTACACTGCTGAGGTAAAATGAAAGCTGTGCTCTGATTGGTTGCTATGGGCAACAGTTTTGGTTTTTTTTGGGGGGGGGGGTGACTTCCATAACAGTGCGATGCAGGGATGCGATTCACTGCGCCAATTACTTGTGTGATGCTGCAGTCTATAGGAACGTACTTGGCTGCATGGTAATTGGTGGCGCAGCGCCACTGCCGTCATGTGGTGACCCTCACAGCCCATAGCGACCGCTCAGGAACACAAGGCCGTATGATGGCCCTATTATCAGACTTATTCTTAACCCCAGGGCCCTTTTTTCCCACATGACACATACCTGTGCGTTGCTTAACACTTTCAGTGCTGCGTCATGTGAAAGTGAGTGACGGGTATCCCGTAAAATTGAGATGCATCGCACTTCGCCCTGCAGGAGTCGCTTCTTCTCCGGAGTGATGTCACTGTGAGTGTAGCACTAACTGAGCATGCTCAGTCGGCACAGCATTCATTTCAGTGGGGCTGATGGAAATGGGCAAAGGACCCTCGTTCTCAAGATCGATGGGAGTTTAAGCAGTGAGACCCCCCACGATCAGCGAGGCATCCGCTATCCTATGGAGAGAGGAATAACTTACAGTTGTGGTACAACCTCTTATAGGCCGCCTGCACACAGGCGGATTCGCATTGCCGAACCCGGAGCGTGCGTCTGCCTCCGGATTCTACATCAAATACTGCCCATAGCATGCAATGGCAAAACGCGATTTCCCCTACATGACCGAAAAGAAAAAAAAAGTACTTCGCTCATCCGACGGCTCGCTCTGAAGACCATCCGCAGTGCAGATAGAGTACACACGGATGCCAGGTGGGCACAGGGTCGGAGTTCACTGCGGGATCTTGCATGCGGAATCCGACCTGCATGTGTGCAGCCAGCCTTAAGGGGGCAGCCACATTTTTCACACGTCAGACTGCGATCCTGTGAAAGGTTACTATGATGGCAACCTGGAAATGTGGTGTTTCTGCTCCCTGTTGCATCCAATGTTCACAAAATTATAATACACGGCACACACTACGGGCCGCGAGAAAAATGGCGCATTGCTGCAAAAGACTATAGGAGTTTCTAAGGTTAGAAACGCATCGCATGAAAATCACAAGTTTGTGCGTTATCATCCAATAAAACGGAAGCTCCATAGGGAAACCTGGGCAATAAAAAAAAAGCGAAACGCGGAAAAGATAGGACATGCGGCCATTTTCAAATCTCGCAACATCACAGGAGTGAAAACATTGCGGATGTGAATGAAACCATTGAAAAGCATGGGTTTCATAATTCTGTGTCTTCACTCGCTCTCGCATTGTGCGATTTTTATCACCCATGTGAAGGCACCCTTAAGCGCCTTTATCATGGGCCGATTGTTGCATCCAACAGGTATCTGAAGATTAGCGCTGAGCGTAAATGCGTTCGCCGACTGAAGGACGATTGAGAGTCGGTTCGCTTCTTGTTCAATCTGCAGAAAACCAAATGACGGATTGGCCGTGTGAACAGGCAGTTGTTCAGTTATGAATGGATTCCTGTTTACTGTGAATGGGGATAGGTGGGCCGGAACAATCCCCGTCTGCTATGCACAGCGTATCGTCCGCGTGGAAGAAAGATCTCTCTCCCCTCCAGCCGCTATTCCAGGCTCTTCGTTTGAAGTTGCGAGCGTTTCCGACGCTCACACGCAATGTTAATTGTTTATGGACGACGGAACACTCGCATCCATTGATTTAAATGGGGTCCATCTGTGCGCAAAAATAGAACATGCTGCGATTTTTATTCCACTTGCAGAAAACACATAATTCCTATCCGCATGTCTGAGCAAAACTGCGAAAGTTCATGACTTTCAGTGCCTGCGTTTTACGGCGGATCGCCCGCATTTCAAATCCGCCCATGTGAGCCCGCCTAGGGCTGAGCACACAACTGTGTGTTTTCAACAGCCCCCACTGTCCCTGCGCTCTCCAATATACACGGGCACAGTACTTGCATGGCCTAATTCTTGTCCATCATACCGGCGTGAATAGGACATACGAGTTTTTTTGCGCAGGCCGTGTCTCGGTCGTACGGGCAGTCTCATTGAATATCATGGCTCTTTATGCAGTCTGTGAGTCATCCGTTTTTTTCCTTCCACATCCGATATACAGATGAAAAAAATACCAGTATTGGCGGCCCGAGGGCTCATTCACACGTGCGTATGCTATTTCGATCTGTGAAATATCAGCATTTTCATGGAACTAAACTCTCCATATTCCTTGTGTATTGCATTTTTTTGCTTGCGTATTGATTGCGTATTTCACGCTCATTAAAAAAAAAACGTACAAAAATGGCGCATTGATTTCATGCATAAATTCGCAGTGAATGCACGTGCGAATGAGCCGTAACATAGTATTTACCCGGGCGATATGCACGCACAAGTTCTGTGCGATTGCAAGACAAACAAAAGTCATGTGCGAAGAACACAATGGGTTAATCTATAGATCCGGTCTCGTACGACCGGATTGGAACAGGTGATCGGAAGTAAAACGCTGGCAGCCCATATGCAGTTAATAGCAGCGGGTACCTGCGTCATCGCTAAGCGGCAGTGTGGGAAATACAGCGAAAAACCCCCGTACTGCACATGACCGCATGTGGAATCCAAACCGTTCATGTGAGTCTGGGCTAGGGCCGTTTTTTGTTTTGATTTTTTTGTTTCTTCCCCTCAGTAGTGAAAAATTGCCTAATACCTTATTTCTGGACGATTCAGTTGCGAGAATCGCCCGCTACTTGCTGCGGGGAGATGTGAAATCGCATTGCAATCGCAGCATTTCGCCGCGGGTTTTGGAGCAGTTCGGCCACCGGCATTCCGCTTCGGCTTTCTCTTCCCATAGAGAGGAGCAAGGCCGCAGCGGGGAAAAAAAAAATCCGGATCCGCCCTGCTTTGCCATGACAGATTGGCCGCCCCGTGTGGATGAGATTTTTGACAAATCTCGTCCACGTGGCTGGCTAATCCCGGGATTAGCGCACGCAGGTGGATTTCCCACAGCGAAATTCCGCACAGAAATTCCACGGCAAATCCGCCCCGTGTGAACCCGGCCTTAAACTATTGGAAACACAAGCAATTTTATTTTTTCCTGCGCTTGAAAAACACGTGATGTGATTCGCGCATTTACCGCCGGATCGCAAATGCATTGAAATCGCAGACAAAACAAGTGGGATATAGGTTAGGCCCAATGTCCACAGGTGGGGAAACATGGACGTCCGCAAATGAAATAAAGCACGCGGATTCGATTTGCGAATTTTTTGGTCCGCAAAACAGTCAATGGAAGCCGTCCTATCCGCAGCCCGTAGATAGAAGATAGATAGCCCGGCCGGGTAAACAGAAGACCCGCAGTGTCCTCGGCCAGGGTCGGATTACCCTACGGGCTCCCGCATGTGGAGTGAGTCATGGGATGCCGCTGAGATCTGCATATTGGAGCCAGTAGAACGGTTCGTGTTATCGGAGATCTAGTTGGTCTCTGCTCATGGGGCTTATTCATGCGTTTGCGTATTTTTCATGTTGCGTCGTCTGCAGCGTTGTAGTCATTAATAACTTCAGACGGGTCGATAATCCGGGGATTATTCCGATTGCCAGATTGGAGTCAGAAAGGAAAAATTGGCTTCTACCACATTCTTTTTTGTGTTGTCT
This sequence comes from Eleutherodactylus coqui, assembly GCF_035609145.1. Classification (NCBI taxonomy): domain Eukaryota; kingdom Metazoa; phylum Chordata; class Amphibia; order Anura; family Eleutherodactylidae; genus Eleutherodactylus; species Eleutherodactylus coqui. The sequence continues at coordinate 30,628,286 of NC_089846.1, forward strand.
TTCTCTGGATCAACATTGGGGGGGAGGGGGCGTAATAGGCTGAACTGATGGACGCATGTCTTTTTTTCAGCCTTACATACTATGTTACTATCATGTACACTGGGGGTTTATCGCTGGTAACGGTCAAGATGAACGGCCACACAAGCAATTCTTGACGTGGCTGTTCGTGTCCCGAGAACTGTGCGGCGTAAGTAGTCCTTGAACGAGTGCTGATTGACTTGCTACCTTGTCGATCACACGAGTTCCAAGCAGTTTATCAGACCGTTTTTAAAGGGCTCTCGTTCTAGTTATCAGAAAATCCCAGAACTCTGACTGTGCCCGTATTTACACGGGTAAATGCGATATCGGTGTGAGAATCTCGGACCGCTGTCACATTTGTAAACCTGCCTCTATCTTTTTGTTGTTGTTGAAGTATGCTGCATTTTGCACATGCGTTTTTGTTCTTTTTTGTCCACACGTGAAAATCACGTACTGTTTCAATAGTAAAAGAAATAGAGAAATGCATCGCACTTACATGCGAGTGCTATACAAATTATTATTTTTTGGTTCCGTAGAAAATATTTGTCGATCTCGCCCCAAAAATAGGACATGCTGTGATTTTTGTATGTCGCAGCATCACTGCAAGAGAAACGTCTCCCGTGTAAATACACCCATTTAACCCTTTGAGGCCCAAAGGACATAGTTGTCCCATAGTTTTAAACTCCCCACAAATTTGATGGAATAATTTACGGTCCTGAAAGGGTTAAAATAATGGGTTCTGGGTCCGCCACAACAGCAGCCACTTGTGGTCATTGCGTTCTGCTTGATAGAGGGGGAATGCACCTCAATGATGTACCCAAAATGCCCCTGTAAGGTTTCATAAATTCTTTATTTAGGGGAGAAACTTTTTAATAGGGTTCATGCCAAGAACATTACCCATGCCTATATGCCCTATTAGGGCATGTGCACATCATAGAGGGGGGTCCCTAATAGAGGCCCTGCTCTGTGAGGCAGGATGAAGAACAGTGATGGTCTTGTTCTGTCCTTTATTACCGGACAGCCATTTATCAGAAGAGCCATTATGTAATATTGCACTGTCCCTGCATTCCCTGATGCAGGAGAAATGTCCTACTGGCCGTTGCTTCCTTTGGAAAAATCAGCTGGTAGTGCGGGAAGTGGGTCTAGAGTTATTTGCCCCAGGCCCCATGGTCTGTACCATGTTTCCCCGAACATAAGACTGTCTTATATTAATTTTTGCCCCCAAATAAGCACAAGGTATTATTTTCGGAGGAGATCTTAGTATACTTACCTAGCAGGCTCTGTTCAGGTCCCCCTGCGCTGCTCTCCACAGCTCTGACGCGCTTCGTGCAGTCCTCGGCCGCTCATACGTGACTTCCTGGATACGAGATTCAAAAATCCCACCTCCAGGAAGCGATGGCTGTGATTGGTTCTTCCTCAGCCAATTAATGCAGCGCTGGATAGACCAATCAATAGCCATCGAGTTGTAGAGGCGGGAATTATGAATTGGCTAAGCCGCGGCCAATCACAACCATCGCATTGGTTCATCCAGCACTGCATTGATTACTGCTGAGCAGCATTCGAATAAGCAATCACAGCCATCACTTTTTGGAGGTGGGATTTATGAATCCCGTAACCAGGAAGTAATGTTGTACGAGCGGCTGAGGACTGTGGAAACCGAGCCGAATCTCTAGAGAGTAGCAGGAGGGACCTGGACTGAGCCTTCTAGGTAATGTATTTTCCTTTTTTTTTAAAAGTAGTGTAACTAGGGCATATTTTCGGGGTAGGGCTTATATTTCAAGCCTTCCCGAAAATTAGGCTAGGGCGCAATTGTTTTTTGTGCTTTATGCCATTCATCATGCAGCATAAATAGCGTGTTGGCTTGATCTTGTGAGTTGGTACAACTACAGTGATACCGAATATGAATGTAATTTTTTTTCCATGTTCTAATACTTTCTCACAGTAATATCACAATTCTTAAAAAAAGCTAAAAAAAAACCTACAGATTTTATGTTGCTGCATTCCAAGAGCCGGAACTTGTTTTTATCTTTTCATTGATGCAGCTGATCATGGGTTTATTTGGGGGACAAGTTGTTTTTTTAGCATATGGGTCATTACAATTGCAGCAACAGCATATACTTTATATGTGGATGAGGATTAGAATTATTTTAATTGATTTTTTTTTTCACTTTTCCTACATAAAAAATAAGTATAAGGCCAGGCTCAGACGAGCGGATGTGAATTGTGGATTCCCGCGATTGGCGTCCGTGTGGACTTTCCACGGTAAAACACAGGCATGCATTTTAGAATTTTGCTTCACACTCGCGGATACGAATTGCGTATTCTGTGAGCAGAAGAGAATCGCAGCATGGTCTATTTTACCACGAAATCCACTTAAACGGCCTCCATTGATGTCAATGGAGCCGTCCGACCCGCAGTTCATATAACATATGTGTATGGGTTGCGAATACCCACGCCAGTTCGGGAAATGCAGACAAAAAAAACAAACTACTGTGCATGACCGCCTGCGAGCCTCCGCAGCGCAGTTAAGTGAGGTATGCAGAGTCATCGGCAGGGCTCACAGCCGGAATCCTCTGCGGGTTTACCGCATGCGGAATGCAACTTGCTTGTGTGAGCCTGGCCTAATAAAGTTTGGCTAAAGTGTGAACAGTAAAAAAAAAAAAAAAAAGCCAGAAAAAAAACTTTTTTTCCCCCCATAAACTATTTTTCTCTAGAATCTACCTTTTCATGGATTTTTTTTCCAGTTAACTTTTAAGACCATTTTCACATGGCCAAGAGCAAGTTCGATTCTTGGGCGCAACTGGCATCGCACAGCACATGGGCGCTCCTTCTGTGTGCTGGGCGATGTGTGGGACGCTGCACATTATAGGCTCGCACAAAAAGGGGGCATTTAGTGATTTTTCAAACTCAGGCCCTAGGTCCAAGTAAAAATTCGTTCATGTGAATAGGAATAGTTTCATTTTCTGTGCGCGTTCATCGACTGTGTAAGTTATTCGTTGATTGCCTGACCGCTTAACACTGTTGAGTTGTGGCTCTGTCGTGGCCTAATGGGCATATAGCCATGGCAGATCTGAAGGCCTTTGTTAGTCCCTCAGCTGCCGCGGCATCTTGCCAGTGGGATGACAGAGGATGCCCCCTCTCTCTGACTAATCGCCCTAATGCTGTAGTCCTTATTAACATGTCATCTAAGTGGTTAAATGTCTGATATTGGCGTTATCTTCATTCCTGGTTGTTGCAGCACGGCGTTGGCCATCTATTACAACTAGCACCCGCCGCTTACGGTGTGGGCACAGCTCTTATGTCATCGACTGGATGTAACTATACGTCCACTTGCGACAATGCAGCCGTGTTTTGGATGTATAGCTACGACTAACTGCCAGACTGTTACACAATAGGTCGTTTTCTATTGGTACATCATTTTCATCATGGCACTATTATAGCACAACGCCTCTGAAATATTCATTCATCGATTTTTCTGCCCTGGTCAACTTTCTGATTCTCCATGCTCGTCTGTATGGACACTGCAATGTGATTGTGGTGCATGGAAACGGGTTGCCTCTGTAGATCATATGCTTGGAGAAAGTCCAGCATGGCAGGAATCGCATGAAAAAGCTTTTATTATGCAGAACAGGAGTAAAAACCTTACCTAGGGCTAAACATTTCCTAGATGTTTCGAGCGATTGCCCTTGTTTTTATGGCATGTTGTATCACTCAAACGCCCCGGACATTTTTTGACCTAGGTATGGTTTTTACTCCAGTTGTTTTGCATAATAAAGCTTTTTCATATGATTCTTGACGTGCTGGAATTTCTCCAAGTACCGAGAGTCGTCATTCTCTAGTGGAATGCTGACTACCAAGTCCCAAACTACCCACAATCGAGAGCGGAACTATGCACGTTCTAAAAGTCTTGGACCAGGTGTTCTCTGCTGACTTCCCGTCCTCACTCATGCTTTGGTATTTGACTAGATAGGAAGCCTAGCAGAACTTTCCCTGCAGAACGGAGGCTGGTAGAACAGCAAAGATGGCAACAGGTCCATTGTTTTAACCCCTTGGTGACAGTTTTTTAGTTTTTTTTTCCATTTTCGTTTTTTCCTCCACCCCCCCCCCTTTTAAAAAATCATAACGCCTTTATTTATCCATCAACATCGCTGCATGAGGGCACGTTTTTTGCGGGATGAGTTGTATTTTTGAATGGTACTATTTAATGTACCATATACTGTACTGAAAAACTTTTTTAAAAATTCTAAGTGGAGAGAAATTGAAAAAAATGACATTCCACCATCTTTCGGTGCGTCCTGTTTCTACGGCGCACAAACTGCAACAAAAATGACATGATAACTTTATTCTGTGGGTCAGTACGATTACTACGATACCGAACTTGTATAGTTTTTTTTTGCTGTACTACTTGTGTTTTTTGTTTAAAGATATTAAATTTTTGAAAATTATTTTATGCCTCTATTTTCCGCGCATAATAACTTTTTTTTATTTTTTTGGCGACATAGTTGTGTGAGGGCTCATTTAGTGCGGTATGTCCTGACGTTTCCGTTGGTATTTTTGTATAGAAACGACTTTTTGATCGCTTTTTATTACGTTTTTTCCTGGAGACAGGGTGACCAAAAAAGCGCATTTCTGGAGTTTTTTTTTTTTTCAGATGACGTTCACCTTGCGGGGTAAATAATGCATTATTTTGCTAGATCGGACTTTTACAGACGCAGTGATACCAAATACGTATTTTTGCTTTATTATTTAGATTCTTTTATTGCAAATATGGCTAAAGGTTTTTTTTTTTTTTTTGAAACTTCTATTACTTTTTTTTTTTTAATAGTTTTTTTTTTACACTTTCTTTCAGTCCCCAGGGGGGATCACAACCAGCGATGCTTTGATCGCTCCTGCAGTATGACGTAATGCTATAGCATTACGTCATACTGCTTTTTGACAGGCAGCCTATCAAGCCACCTCACGGGGATGGCTTGATAGGCAGTCTGCTAAGGCAGCCCTGGGGCCTTTCAGAAGGCCCCCGGCTGCCATGACACCTGCACGGCTCCCCCGAGCATATTTGGTATTTCAGCTGCACTTCAGTAGCGGTGAGCGATTCCAGCGACCTGATTGGTTGTTGGGTACACCCCCCCCCCCCTTTGGAGATGTGCACGAGTGGCCGGCCCGTTAAATAAGCAGCAGCAGGGCCGTAGGAGGGTCGGCAACTAACCCTAACCCTAAACCCCCAACCCTAACCCCCCGAGGGTCTCGTGAAGTAGCACTCGTGCACATCTCCAAAGGGGGGGTGTGTACCCAACAACCAATCAGGTCGCTGGAATCGCTCACCGCTACTGAAGTGCGGCTGAAATACAATATATGCCTCCCCCGATCTCACCGCGCGGGGGGTTACGGGACCCCCGACCATTGTGGGGGATTTAAATGCCGCTCTCAGAATTGACCGCGGCATTTAAAGGGTTAATGGCTGCGATTAGATGAACAAAAAGATGTTCATCGTGTTTGGCCATGTAGTAAATGGCTTGGGGTGTATCCTACTGCGTTTGTAGAATGCATTGGGCATATGCATCGGGAAAGCCCCCAGCACACACAGTATGCCAAACCTATCCATAGGGAATCATTAATCTGATGCCCAAAGAGTGTCCCTTTGAAATCTCTTGGGCTGGTATACATTGGCATAACTTTAAATGGGAGCTTCTAGATGATTTTTGTGGCTTTTTACTTTGAGTGACATCCATTGGTGGTATACAGTGGGGAATACTCCTAATGGCTTTAACTTAGAACCTAATTTGTTATATTAGTCACTTTGCTTTTCCATTGGTTGTCTCTCAAAAGCACGTTATCCACAGGATAGGCGATAACTTTCTGATTGGTGGAAGTCCAGTCACTAGGGTCACCACTGATCGAGAAGATAGGCAACTGGTGCATCCAGGAATGAATGGCACAGTGGTCGTACTTGTGTGCCACCAGTCTATATCAATGGCGCTGATGGAGATGGCAACATTTAAGCTGGTTTCCTGAAACCCATTGTCATGTCCCAGAAAACTGATTCTTAAGTCCCGATTCTCTAGCAGTGAACATGAATCGCTGTACTGACTGACTATTGGTCCCGTAGGTTTTATGTTCAATTCCACAATCCTCCATTATTTTTACGTATGAGTATTGGTTATGGCAGGGGCTCGTTAACGCAGTCAGTCAACCATAACGCCATTAAGACAAAATAATTTTTGCGCTTTCTTCTTTCTAATCTGTTCTGGGAACTCAAAGCAGTGAATTCTTTGTGGTGTTCGTTGACTACTCATTAGGCTAATGACGATAACATAAAACGATGTACGTAGACTAATCCGATCCCAAACTGTAAGGGCCGTTTCAGTGTTACCAAAGATTTGGAGCCAGCGCTCTAATTTCTTTCCTTTTCTTGCTCTTTTTGCGAAGTTGTCTAAACTTGGTGTGATATTAGGCCAATGATTGATCTGTGAAGAGCATTTTGTAGGAAGTCGTGGAGTAGTCAGAAGCTTCCAATACTAAATCTTCTTATACCGTGTTTTCACGAAAATAAGACCCTCAAAAGAGGCACTAGGTCTTATTTTCAGGGGAGGTCTTACTTACCTAGTACACTTGGTCTAGGTCCCTCTTGCTGCCCTCCACAACTCTGACGACTTTCCGCAGTCCTCGGCCACTCAACATCATTTCCTGGTTACAGGATTCATAAATCCCGCCTCCAGGAAGTGATGGCTGTGATTGGTTCATCGACCGCTGCTCAGCTAATCAATGCAGCGCTGTATGAACCAATGCGATGGCTGTAATTGCTTTATCTAGTGCTGCATTGATTCGTTCTTCCACCGCTGCTTAGCCAATTAACAGTCATCGCGTTGTAGAGGCAGGATTTTTAAACTGGCTGTGCTGTGGCCAATCACAGTCATTGCATTGGTTCATCTAGCGCTGCGTTGATTGGCTGAGCGGCGGCCGAAGAACTAATCGCAGCCATTGCTTGCTGGAGGTGGGATTGATGATTCCGTAACCAGAAAGGGATGTATTAACGGCTGGGAACTGCACTGAACCTCTAGAGAGCAGCGAGAGGGAACTGGACTAAGCCTGCTAGGTATTGTATTTTTTTTTTATGAAGTGTATCTAGGGCTTATTTTCAGGGTAGGCCTTATATTTTGATTCACCCCGAAATTTAGGCTAGGACTTCTTTTCAGGATAGGTCTTATTTTTTGGGGACACAGGGTATGTATAGTGTAAGAGTAATTCTCCTTTTAGAGGAACCGATTGGTACAAGCGAGTGACCTCACTGCTAACTCGTTCGCACTTGTGCAACCTGTTTAGACAGCCAGAGGCATCGTTGGCTTGTTCAAAAGAGAATCGTTCAGTCTCTGTTTAAGCGAATACAGGGACTGGACAATTGCTGTCTAAACCGAATGAGCCAACAATGATTTTTATGCCTACATAAAATGAACACCGAACGAAAAGCGAACAATTCTCATTCACTGTTGGCTCACGTTTAGACCAAACAATTGTTTCCTTTCGCCTCTTTGAATGATTTTTTGTTACGATTATCGTTCTGTCTAAAAGCACCTTGACTTGTAAAAGTGTTTGGCGCATTATTTTATTTCAGGGTCATAACTGACTAGTGAAACTTGTTAAAAATAGCAGTCGGCAGTGGGTGAGGCTGTAGCGGGATATGGGTTCTCTGTGCAAGCCTTAGATTTATCTTATAAGATAATTCCCATTACATGCAAATGTTAGATAATGTAACGGACACGTCAGTTGTAACTTCTAGAATGATTTTATGATTTTTGCTGAGTTGGGTAAACCCAACCCATCAGTCGTACGATGTCTTTTCATGATCAGCTTGTGCTAGCGTGCGTCTTTCTAAATATCTTTTATACAAAAAAAAGAGCTTTAGAAGAGAAAGCGAATTTTGAAACGTCACTTGTCTGTTTCACGCTGTATTCTTCTCCGATGCGGCGTCGCATATGCCATGCCTGATTAATAAGGCTTCGATACCTCTTGGGTATCACTTAAATTGAGTGATTACTCCAACAATATTATCGTTCCATCCTCTCCTCAGAGGCATCATTATTTGTACACAGATCGTCATCATAGAGGCATAATAAAGGTATGGTAGATTCCTGCGCCACTTGTTGGGTTTGGTCATTAAATCCAGAATCGAGTCAGGAGTTGTGGCCTATATCATGTCTTCGATTTCATAGCATTTGGCAATAGTTTTTAGGCTATGTTTCTTCTCTCTCAAGCCATGATCTTTTTTTTTTTTAACTGGTGGTCCCAACCGATGGCTCACCACCCCCTGCTGTCTTGCTCATCATAGGAGTTTTCAGTTATTGTTGCATATTTAATAAATTTGATAAAAATGACACATGTCCATCAAGTCCAGCCTAAAATTCTACTAGATTGATGCAGAGGAAGGCAAAACCCTCATATCCGGTATATGCCCCATATTGGTGGGGGGAAAGACCTTTTCAGTCACAAATATGGCAATCAGAATAAATGCCTGGATCAGTGTTCCATCTCCATATATCTAGTACCTTTTAACTTGTATTAGGTATTTCAAAAACTGTGTCCAGGCTCATCTTGAACTTGTTCTATGAATCAACCATCACAACATCCTGTGGCAGAGAGTCCGAGAGTCTCACTGCTCTTACTGTAAAGAATCACCTTCTATGATGTTGGTGAAACCTATTTTCCTAAAGATGTAAATGATGCCCCCTTGTCATGCTTAATAGTCTAGGTACAAAAAGATCATTAGAAAGATTGCTGTACAGTCTATGCATATATCTGTACATGTAGTTAGATCGCTAAGCCATAATTTTTCGTATATGCTGTAGGCTTGGGAGGTGAACCCACTCCATCCACAGCAGTAATCGGCTGTCTTTGACAGCTAACAGCCGCCTGCAAAAGCCATGATCGGAGATGGCTCAGATTGTAGCCGTCAGGGCTTATTTAGATGACCGTATATCGGCTGGGTATTCATGCCGGCCGATATACGGTGTCTCTCTCTGCAGGGGGAGGAGGCTGGAAGAGCCAGGAGCAGTGCACGCGGTTCCTAATCCCGGGATGTGGAGGAGACTTTGCAAAAATCCTGTCCCCACGCTGCGGCCAATCTGTTGCGGACAAACGGTGTGGAAACGGCCATGCGGCACGGAAATTTAAATACGCAGCATGTCATTTTTTTCTCTGCAGCGGCCTCTTTCTTCTTTATAGGGAGAGATGGCTGCAGCGGAAATGCAGGCAGCGAAGCTGATCCAAAACCCGCAGCTGTGGTTTTCAAGTGGATTTTTGGTGCAGCCAATCCGCGAGAATTCTCCTGGAAATCTGTCCCGTGTGAACCCTGCCTTAGGCCTCATGTCCACGGGCAAAAGAAGAATTAAAATCCGCAGCAGATTTTAACTCTTCTCCTGCCCGCGGATCCGCGCCCCATAGGGATGCATTGACCAGTAGATAAATACCCGCGGATGGTCAATAAAAGTGATTTTAAAAAAAATGGAGCATGAAAAAATCTGAACCATGCACCATTTTCGTGCGAGTCTCCCGCGGGGACGGCTCCCACGGGCTTCTATTGAAGCCTATGGAAGCCGTCCGGATCCGCGGGAGACAAAAATCAGATTTTACTCACCCGCTCCGTTTCTTCTCTTCGCCGCGGCGCCATCTTCTCTCAGTCGCGGCCGGATCATTTTGCTTCGGGCCGGCGCATGTGCAGGGCACGTCACCGACGTCATCCTGCACATCCGCCGAGCCGAAGAAAGAAGATCCGGCCACGACGCAGAGAAGATGCCGCAGCAGCGAAGGAAGGATCCGGAGCGTGCGGGAGGTGAGTTAATTCTGATTTATTCTTATTTTCAGCGCTCATGTCCGCGGGGCAGGAGGGACCCGTTGCAGATTCTCCTTGGAGAATCCGTAGCGGGCCTGATTTTCCCTGTGGACATGAGGCCTTAATGCTTTAATTGCTATTGTCTATTCTGACAGTTGCATTCAAATACCCTAAACCGCCCCATCGCAATAAGATTGTGGGGTTGCCGCGCAGCTGTTATGATTGATTAGCTTTATACAGCATGCCTATGGCATATCTTTTAATAGGCATCCTGTGATATGGTATAATGCAATACTGTGGTATTGCATTATACTATATAAGTGATCAAACAATCGCAAGTTCAAGTCCCCAATGCGGGGCTAACAAACAAAATTCCAAAAAAAAACAAACGCTAAAAGTGTAAAAAAAAAAAAAAAAGTTTTCGTATCGCTGCCTCTGTAAAGTTCCAGTCTAAAATTAAAATATCACTTTTATTACTACCGCAGGGTGAACACCATCAGAGAAAAAAAAATATGCAACGCCAGAATTGTGGCTTTTTTGGTCATCCTGTCTCCAGGAGAAAATTGAATACAGCGATAAAGTTGTATGAACCCGCAAAATGATACCAATAAAAGCTATAGGTCACCCCGCAAAAAACAAGCCCTCACACAGGCTGGATGGAATAATTAAAAAGTTCTGATTATTTCAAATTAGGAATGCCAGAAGTGCAGGATGTGAGCTGAAGTGAATGGAAGCTACAGAATGCTGTGCTACACTGTTTCCATAGCCGTCATCGAAGTGAATTAGAGCCGCAGAATCAGCGCTGGGATGAAACGTTCAACTGATGCCGAAAGGGGTTGGACGCAGAGGGCTGGGTTTTCCCATCTTGGCCATGAAAAGCCGAGATAGGAATGCCCCTTAGCATAATCTGTGTTGCGTAGTTGCTACCTCCATCGCCTCTGGCTTGACTGATCTTGGTTGTTGGAGTTGACTGAACTAGCTGCCCGCTGCTGTTCCTTGTTTCTTCCTTTTTTTTCTTGTCTTGCAGCTTGTGCTTTCCTTGTAAGGTAGTGACTACGGGCTCACAATTGTTTCTTTTCACTGTGACTGGAGTGCTTTTGTCCTCAAAGTCTTTGGGAATGCTGATCACACAATGACCTACATTTTTTGGCATGGCTACTGAATATCTAAATCAGCAATCGGTCTACCCTACTACAGAGCGTCTCATATATTCTTTCCCCTAGAAATCTCATTATTATGGCCAAGAGCACTCTTTTATCACAATCAGAGGGAACTCAAAAGCGACTTTGTACTAGAGCAATATCTTAACGCTATCCCTTTTCCACAAGAGTCCAATGGGTTCTACGACGACGTGCCGAGACGTCTTTAGAACTTTTTGATATATGGCCTAAAAAAGATTGTCAGCCAATAGATGTATAGTATGTAAAGCTGAAAAAAAGGCATATGTCCATCCAGTCCAGCCTATTATCCATCCGTGCTGAACCAGAGGAAGGCAAAAAAAATCTCAATGAGGTAGAAGCCATTTTTCCTCATTTTAAGGCCGCTTTCACACGGCTGTGAGATTTGTGGGTTGCTAGACGCACAAATATGAACTTCGTTCTTTTGAATGGAGTCATATACTTGAGCGATTTTTTTCCATACCTCATTGCAGTGCGGGAAAAAATCGTGGCATGCCATATCTTTGGGCGTTCCTCGGAAAGCCTCACCCGTTTAATTCAGTGGGACCTTAAATACATTGCATGGCTCTCGCATGCTGTGTGATGGGAGGTTTCCCATTGAAATCAATGGGAAACCCTTCCGATCCTCTCTCGTTCGTGAAAGGATCGCAATTTCCCTGATTCGAGGGAACACCAATGCAAGGTGTTTTTTCCTGAAAATCTGCTGACGTCCACGGGTAAATTGCACGTTCACACGCATGATATCGGGCCGAGTTTCTTAGCCTAATATCACGCCCGCCTGTGTGTGGTTAGCCTACGAAAAACATTCCTTCCCAACTCCGACATGGCAATCAGAATAATCCCTGGATCATCCACACTTCTGAACTAATCGGTGACTATATAACATATAATATTACATTCAAGAAGTGTTCAGGCCTCTCTTGAAATCTTTTTGTGAGTTCTGCATCACCACATACTCAGGCAGAGACTTCCATAGTCTCACTGCTCTTACAGTAAAGAACCCTCACTACTGTATGTTTATGTAGAAGCCTTCTTTCCTCTAGATGTAGAGGGTGCCCCCTTGTCACAGTCCTGGGTATAAATATATGATGGGAGAGATCTCTGTATTATCCCCTGATATATCTATTCAGAGTTATTAGGTCGCCCCTCAGCCTTCTTTTTTTCTAATTAATCCCAATTTAAATAACTTCTGAGTACTGTAGTCAAGTGTTGCTCTTCATTGCTTCACCAGGAAACTACTGAGGATGTTCATAAAACTTGTAAAAAATCATTACTTCACCTTTTGGGTTGACAAACCAAAATCCCCAGTGCCTACGTAAGAACGTTATAAGATAAGGTTCAAGCTGTATCTTCCTCTTGGCGCCTCGTTACTACTGTACAGAGCTCGTGTTTGCTGTTGGGATATGACTTGGTCTTCACGATCTTCATATAAAGCATGTCTGGTTCTTAGAAGTATCTGGGACTTGCCTACATTTGTGGCAGGGAAGGGGAACGGGTCATGGCGGAGTGGTGGGAATGTGTTGGGGTTCTCTGTTAGAAACTAGTTTACAGACCACGAATCAAGAGCTCAGTGATCAAGTTTGCTTTTCTCTGCAGGATCGCACTATAATGCCTGAGGTTCGGGATCTTTCAGATGCTTTGACTGACCTGTCTATGGATCCCATCACTGGTGTTGGGGTAGTGGCATCAAGGAACAGAGCACCTACAGGCTACGATGTGGTAAGCATTGGTTTGGCTTTGAGTAACTGCAGATATAAGATGCTTATCTCTGGTCTATTGTATGTACGTTGGTTGATCGTCACCGTTTTGTATTTGCCTTCTGTTGAACTGATCAGATCTGTCTTATGAAAAAAATCAGTGACTGGAAGAGGCGGCAACTAAGTTATAGGTTGTAACGTGACAAATCCTTAACAGACGGCCAACTACTTCTACTTGGACCAGAAGCAGGTGATAGAAGTTTCATCAGTGGCGGGCTCATTTCTGAGACTCTCATTGATCCAGAGAATGGGGGAACCTATGTCCACTCTTTTTGTCGCTGCGGGGGATGCTTCTCCCACCTGCAGTGATGTCGCGTTGAATGGAGTGATGGCCGTCGCCCCATTCATTTCAGTGGCGCCGAGTGCTTGTTTCATCTCCATTCAATCTCCTCCACACTACAGGGGGTGCTGTGTGCCGCAGTAAGGACGACTGGGAAACTGGACACCTGTTCTCGGGATCGGGAATACCCCCCATGATCAGACAATTTTATCACCTATCCTTAACGACTAATTGGGGTTAAATATATGGTGCTTGGTCCTGGGTTTTAATCCTGTCCGATTACATCATGGAAATACATGGTGGATTAAAGCCTCTGCTCCTGCAGTCAAGCAGGAGTAGGTTGGGTCCTTAGCTGTTAGTCACAGCTGAGAATCCAGAGGAGAAGCAGTCTTTAGCCGCTTCTGCCTCCTCCTCTCCTGGGTACATAGAGCTCAATGAGTGCTATGTACTAAAAAGTGGAAGTATAACTTCCACTATGTGACCCGGCGATCACGTGTCTGCCGGATGCCCCCTGTTACAGCAGAGCGACAGGGTCCTAGCAGATACTGATCAGCTCTGTTAGTGACTATTGTCACTACAGGGGGACGTGTTTACCTGTAACTGGGGCTCCTATGGATGCCCCAGCTACAGTGGAAAAGTTAAAAAAAAACAGCTAAAAATGTAAAGACCCCCATAGGTTCTATATGACGTCATGGGGGACATAGATGGTAAAAAAAATAGTTACAAAAATAATATTAAAAAAGAAACAGAATAAAGGGAAAAAAAATACATAAAAAAGAAAATGACCCCAAACCATCACTTTATGCGTCCTGTAATTTAAAACCATACATATTATATGTCAAAACGTCTGAAACAAGATCGGGAAGCCATTCCCATACATTATTTTAGTGTAAATATACTAATTTAAAAATTTTTTTTTTCTAGCTTTTTACCTACAGTAAAACTAAAAAAAACTGAAAAAAAATATTAAAAATAGCGCTATATACCACGGGAAAAAGAACCGCAAATATAATTTCGATGGTTAAAGGAAAAAAATAGGGCATTAAAAACTCTAAAATGTGTCTGGTTCTTTATGACCAAAACACCCTGGTCCTTAAAGGGTTAAGATGGTCACCTACTGTCTTAGGTTGACTGACTCGCATGTACTTACAGGCTGTGTGTACATTTTAATAGTTTCAGTGCCGTACAAATGGCTACAAATCCCCCATCCGCACTTTTTCTCCCATTTACTGGTTGTGTACAGATGAATGTGATATTCGATGCATGCGTTATAGTGCAGTGGTGTAATATACTCCGGAGCATGTCGCCATGTAACTAGTATCCCCCCACTACTGCATCCTTTAAGGTCTCGCTTGTCTTTATATAGACATGCCTTTACAGCGCTTCTATTTTTATGTCCCCTCGTAAAGTCTGCTCCGCCGTATACACACATGTACTCTCCGAGGGGCACATTTCTCTACTGATTCATTAGACCTCAACTAAATAAATGAATAGGAATTTGTCTTGACTGCAAAATATTAACAGATGTTCCCCGTCCTGACATTTGCCAAGTTGAGTAAAAGTTACTTGTTTGCGAATTGAACTTGAAATGTCAACGTTTCAATATGAAGGCGGTACTTCCGAGTGTTCGCAGTGGAATCCCGTGCTAGAAGCCTTGAAGGACTGCTACAAATATAAAGGAGGTATTTGGTATCACTAAGGGCTTATTCACAATTGCAAAATGCACAAATATGAACTTCATTCCTTTGAATTGACTTATTTTAACCCTCGCTGCATGCTCTATTTTTTGGGGTTCCCTCCGAATGCCTCACCTATTATCTTCAATGGGACCATAAAAGACATCGCCTGGCACTCGCTTGCAAGTGCATTGTGATGTTACCTATTGAAATCAATGGGGAACACGTACCTCTGACATGCGGGAAACAGGCGCCCGGGGATCGCAGTTTCACAGAAGTGTTGCAAGGGTTTTTTTGAATAAAAAATGCATGTTGACAAGGGCGGTATCGGGCGGAGTTTCATGGCCCGGTATCTCGCTTGCCCGTGTGAATTTAGCCCAATACTGATTTTTCTTTGTAAGGCCGGCGGCACATGACCGGATTTCAGTTTGCATATTCCGCGATCGTCACCCACGCAGATAATCTGCGGCATGCCACATCCATTAAGAAAAATGGGACATTTACAAGTCCACTCACACGAACAGACAGCGATTGCGAGCCGTCTGGACCAGCGCAATGCACGTTTTAGCAGGTACACACGGACGCTGGCTGGGCACAGGGCCGGGTTCCACTGTAGGCTTCTGTGTGCTGCCGGCCTAATGTAGACTTGTCAGTATGATAAAGTCGAGACACAGAGATTAGGAATGTTTTCATTCTATGGACCATATATAAATGCTGCGAGGACTCCTAGAGAGAACCTAAGGTTATGTTCACACTTAGAGGAATTGGTGCAGATTTTCTGAGGTGAAAAATCGGCATCAAAATCCACATCAAATTCTGAGCCGTTGATTGGGTGAAATCTGGTACAGATTTTGATTTTGGTGCAGAATGGCACCAAAATCTGCCACATGGGAATTTTCCACACGGAAACCGCCTGTAACACTGCGGCAGAAATCCACGCCCGTGACGCACACTTCTGCCGCGGGGTTGTGTTGCATATCTGTATGTGGATTTACAGTAGCCCTGTCAATAGGCAAAATCTGCAAGTGGAATTCGGCACGGATCCGCATGAAGTAATGTCGTGCCACTTCTTTATGGTGATCCATGCAGAAATGCGTTGGAATTCTGTACGTGGCTTTTTCCCAAACCTTGGCAGTATAAGCTTAGATTTCTGCCGCAGTTTTACTAGTGGATTCTTTGTGGTACTTTCCGCGGCAGAATCCGCCTTGTGAAAACACCCTAGGGAACCTTGCACACGTGGAATTGAGGGCCCAATCTGCACCAAAATTCATGTCAAAATCTGCACAATTTGATGTGGATTGCCGTGGATCAGTAGCTGATTTCACCCTCAATTGAAGGAGTGAATTCTGGTGCAAATGTTTAGCTGCAGAAGGCCCGCACCAACTGCTCTCTATGAACGCACCCCGGAAGCCCTACTTCACCACCCACGCAATGATTGACAGCTCTCCCTATACACAAACTCCTAGAAGAACAAGTGGCAAACTCTGTGTGTGGGCGAGGGAAGCATTGATTACTTTTAGGCCTGTGTGAAAGATGCCTTAAAATGTGGTCTGATTGCTATTTAAGGCTGCCTGTCCACGGGCGTTGCGGTATCTTATCTCACAGATAGGCTGACCACGGAGAATCGCTGCAAATCGCAGCATGCTGCGATTTGCCACCCGCAAGCGGAGAATCACAATGATTCTCTGATCGTGGACAGGGGGTCTGCGCTCTCCATAGCAACACTATGGAGACTATTCACTGTGTTCTGCTGCGGCTGGATTATTGCCGAGGGGAACGCAATTCAAACTCACCCGTGGACAGCCACCCTTAATCACAATTGTAGGCAAACGCAGTCTACACTAATACCGTTGTATCATGTTGTAATAGTTGTATCATTTTTATTGAGTACATTGATCCGCCGTGCAGGGAGAAAAACCAAGTGAACCCTTGGAGTTGTAAACCTGTATGTAGTTCCTTCTTTATCAGTAAGCACCTTCAGCAAATTTTTTTGTAGATGAAAAAATAAGATTAGTGTTGAGGAGGAATTTTGGACATTATCTCAGTGCAAATTTATTTTAGTTTATTTAGGTCAATGATATTTCTGGGATGCCTTGTGTGCACAATAGAGATGAGCGAGTATACTCGCTAAAGGCAATTGCTTGAGCGAGCATTGCCTTTAGCGAGTATCTCCCCCGCTCGAGACTGCAGGTTCGGGTGCCGGCACGGGGGAGCGGTGAGTAGCGGCTGTCAGCGGGGGGGGGGAGAGTGGGAGAGAGAGATCTCCGTTCCGCCTCCGTGCCCGCTGCCGGCACCTGAACCTGCAGTCTCGAGCGGGGGAGATACTCGCTAAAGGCAACGCTCGCTCGAGCAATTGCCTTTAGCGAGTATACTCGCTCATCTATAGTGCACAACCCTCTCGAAGTCATGCCACAACACCTTGCAAGGGTTAAGATCAGGACTCTGGCTTGGGCATTCTAGAACACAAATCATTCTCTCTTTCAACCATTCTTTAGTTGATTCACTTGTGTGCTTTGGGTCATTGTCTTATTGCCTCACCCAACTTCTCTTTAGCTTGAGGTTATGGACTGCAACCCCTCCTGTAAAATGCTTTGATCCACCTTAAAGCTATTGTTCCCTCAATGATTTCAAGGCTTCCTGGCCTTGAGGCAGCAAAGCAGCCTCAAACCACAATGTTCCCTCCACCATGCTTCACAGTTGGGATGAGGTTTTGGTGTTGGTATTCTTTTTTCCTTATACATGGGGACACATTTTTGAACTGTCTAAAAGTAAAACTGTCTTCGTTGCCTATAGCAACCAATCAGAGGTCAGTTATCATTTTACCAGAGCAGATTACAAAATGAAAGCTGCGCTGTGATTGGTTCCTTTGGGCAACTAAGACCGTTTATCTTTTAGACAATTTCATAAATCTCCCCCATAATGTTGTGCATTTGTGCACAAAAAAAAAAAAAACGACACTTTTTTTTCTCCTCTGTCCATATAACATTTCCCCAGAACCATTAAGGGAAATTCATGTGGTCTCAGGCAAGCTTGAAACAGACTGCAATGTATTTTTGACAGCAGTGACTTCCATCATGGTGTCTTTCCATGAACATCATTCTTCAAATATTTTTCTAATAGTGGACATCGAAACAGAGATTTTTTTTGTATGTTTGTAGAGTCTTTTGTGGGCCTTTTGCGGTTATCTTGGGCTTTTTCACCTCTATCAGGATTGCCCAATTGCCCCCATGATCTTAACAGGCTGCCCACTCCTAGGGAGAGCAGCAATAGCCCTGAGTGTTATCTATATGTAGCTAATTTGTCTAACCTTTAGCAATGATTGTGTAGCTTTTCCAGCTTTATGCATCACTGTAACCATTTTTCCGAGGTCTTCTGAAAGTTGGTTGCATTGAGGCATGGCTCACACTAACCAATCTTTTGTGAAAAGAACAGATTTGTCAGTAACTAGGCTTTGTGTACCTTTATTTAACGGGAAAAGCACCTGTGAAAGCCAAACTTCCAATATCATCTTAGTAACTGAAATACCTTTGGCAATTAGGTCTTGGAGAAATCATTAGCCCAGTGGATCACAGATTTTTTTTTTCCTCCCTGCACTTTGCATGGCTACTCAATATGCTCACAATGCAGTAGGACATGAACGGTACAACTGTGTGTTATTAGTTTAGTTATATTGTATTTGTCTTTAATCATGACTTTGATTATAATCAGAGTACATTTCATTAGTTATAAATCCAAGTAGTGCCGAAGGGTTCACTTACTTTTTTTTGCAGCTGTAATATGCTGCCTCCCGAATGGGTGGCCTGCATAAAACATCACATGAACAATAATGACCCTTCCTGTTTGAAGTTCTCATATAAGATGCACAAGGATTTGTTTCTCAATGGAAAAAAAAATGTCCTCAAAGCTAAATGCAAATAAACAAGAAAAACACATTTCCTCTTCAGGCGGTGAGACATCTGGACGTTGTACATCAGCTGCAGCACATTTCACTCTTCTTCGTTATTGTCTTTTGTTCCTTCACTTCTCTAACCTCCTTCCCTCTCCGCCCTCATTACAGAATATAAACCTTGTGTCAGCATGTTTTATAGTGCCGATCCCAAAACCTGTAACACCAATTTCCAGGCCTTTTTGTGTCTTGTTAAGCTTATCCTTTTGTTTCTTATGTCTTTTAATTGACTGTTAAAACTTTGTGCATGCAATGACTTTCTAATTACATTTCTCTATAAACTCCTCCTGATGGCCCGTTAGGATATATTCAGTTATAGAAAACTGGTGCATAGGGTAGACGAAGACCACTGGCATTCCTGCGCAAATCTCCAAAGAGTAAGTACGAGAAAATAATCCAACTTCTCTTTGTATGAGATCGGCATTAAGACACATTACAGGGAAGACCCCTTCATCAGTTAAGCTGGGATAGGTACAGAGGAAGTGCAGGGGAAAGCATATCTGTACCTTGAAACAAGTGAAGCCATCTATTGGTACTCCAGCTTTAAAAGGGGTTGTCCAGTTGTAAACTGTTGATAAGTCTATCCTCAGGTCAGATTTCTTCTGAACGTAGATGACTTTGTTCCCACTGAAGTTTTCAGGTTTGGTGATGCAGGTGAAGTTCCCATTGACGTGAATGGATGCAATACCGAGCCTGACCACTGCGGGGGAAACGGAGCTGTCTACTTTCTGCGGAAATCAGCTCTGAGCACAAGTACACAGGCCCAGAGAGTAGCTGATTGCACAGGTCAGTCATTGGAGACTGTCGCCAATTTACTATTGATGGCCTAAGCTAAGGATAGTCCATCAACCGTTTACAACTGGACAACCCCTTTAGTCACAACCCGCACTTCCTCTTCCAACTTAAAGGGGTACTCCGGGCACAGACCAACATTTTTAAATCTAATGTCCATCATCAGAATAAGCCATTTTGTAATGGGTTCACTATGCCTGGTCTAGCCACTTTCTTCATTTTTTATCTGACACATGACCTTCCATTTAAAAAAATAGTTCCACTTCCTCCGACATCTTGTCTGCATTTGCTACTTCCTCCCCTGTCCATAGCCTCCTACATCCTGTGAGCAGTGCATTATGGGAGGACGGGGTGGAAGCACTGCGCTGTATTGCTCAGGTGCAGTTCAGAGTGCCGGATGGCTCGGTCTGATGGCTGCAGCTGCTTTCTCTGGCCCTCTGAGTGAGGGCGAGGTTGGTGCTAGTAAGTTGCAGGACCTGTAAGCTGTGGGCGGAGCTACAGCATTGGTGGTTCACAAGCTCTATGCATGCTGGGAGTTGTAGGTGACCGTCTGCTGCTGTATTTACTGCAGAAGTGATGCTTGTAAACACAACAGCAGATCGGCGGCTGCACGGGACGAAAGAAAGTGGCAAATAATAGGTATAGATTGCGACTGCTTAGCTGTACCTCCTGGATTTCAGCACTTTCAGAATTTCAGTTTTGTGTCTGGAAAACCCCTTTAACTGATGAAGTGGGCGTCTTCCTCTAAAACACATTTTCATGCTGAGAAGTTGGATTATATACTTGTCTTTGGGAGGTTTGTTCGAGAACACCAGTATATTTCATATACCTATACACCTGTCTCGGCACGCCCATCCTGTGGGGTGTTCATCAGATCGGCAGCACCTTCTATTAGAGTTCATTTTGGCCCACCGTCAGATCCCTTTGGTTTAGACCCCTCTCGAGTTTTCTGTTCGCTCCACCACCATTTAAAAAAAAAAAAAACCAAAAAACCCATAATTTTAATTTTTTTTGTGTCAACATAACTGTCTGAGGGCTTGTGATTTTACATCATGAGTTGTATTTTCCACTGGGGAAAATACAAATCTGTCCAATCTTTTGGGGGTCTTGGTTTTACGGTGTACACACCGAATGACATGACTTTATTCTGTAGGTCAGAAAAACTTTATAAAAAAAGTATATATATAAATAATTTTGTTATTCTGACGCCTTCTTCTGACCGCCACAAATTTATCCACTGATATAGCTGTGGGACGGCTTGTTTTTTGTGGGAGGTCCTCTATTGGTACCATTTTTGAGTCCGTACGACTTTTTGAACACTTTTTATTAATCTTCTTTTTTTTCTCGGAGACAGGTTAGCTGAAAAAGCGCAATACATTTTTTGGGGGGGCTTTTTGACAATGTTCACTGCGTGAGATAAATGTGGGGCCAACAGTCGCTTCAACGACAGCACAAGCGCCGACGTCACTACTAAGGTTGTCTGCGATCGTGCAGAGCATTTACACAGAAAGACTTGCCACCGGCTCGCGGGTTTCACCTCCTACATGAAGTCCTGAGCGGGGAGCGTTTACACGGGATGAGACGCCAGCGAGCCAACAAGGTTTTTTTTTACTGACTGAAAAGTCAGCCTAACAAACCGCAAACGAATAGTGAGCGATTTTTTTTGTGCGCTAATCGTTTCGTCTAATGGGCCTTGACTTTAATAGGTCAGACTTTTACACACACGCACAAGACTGAATAGTTTATACTGGAAAAGGTTTTTTTTTTAACCTTTTTTACTGTGCTTTTATTTTTTACAGTACTAAAAAACTAATTGTAAACTTACTTTTACCTTTTTTTGTCTTTAAGCGATCGTTTGATTGCTTATACCATATAACATACTGCAATAGTTATGGTATTTCTGCCAACAATGTATTAAGATATGCTTCAGTCTTGTCTTAATATGCAGAAATGTATGAAAGCTCCTGGGGGACCCAAATGACACCTCACGATCTCAGCGCTTGTTCCGGACCATGGATCGAGCCATTTAAATGCCGGAGTTGTCACAGTCATTTAAAGGGTTACCGGCTGCTAACGTGTTCATGTCAGCTATCTGTCCCACACACACTAGTCACAATGTCTTGAAATGTGCTGGGCAGATGCTGTACTGCATACAAGACGGAAAACTGGAACCGTTTCCAGTCATGTTGGGAATGTGTCACTCCTTGAGTCCTGGATGATCTAGAAAGAGCAGATGATCCGTGCGAACTGCGTCCCTTAATATAATGCTGATCGTGGTATGCTAAAAATATGTGACATTACAGACATTTGTGGTGCTGCAATGTAATGATCAGTACCAAACTCAGGAAGGAGCCATGCGGCGTCCTTAAGAAAGTGATCACTGGGATACGTTTGTTACAGCTCTTCCAGATATTTGATCCCGCACATATGGCGTCTGTCGCTCTGGTGGACGTGTCCTGTCCGTGGAGTACATGGATGGCCATTCATTGGAACAACTGGCATGTAGTACTACATTTCTCCTGTAGCCAGACCTGATCTGACCCCCGGGCCAACTTTAATACAACCCTGGCATGTGTACTGTGCCAAAGTCGGAAGTTAGTGCCATGGTGGCGAATGTCCTTCTCCCACCTGGCTTCACAATGTGGAAATGTGGAGGATTGATGTTATAAGCTGGTTCCTGCTCCCTGGTTTGATGCATTGCATTACCCCCCACCACCACCACCACCTCCCAATCCCCCTCCTCTCCAGAGAAGAGTCCAAGGAGTCTGGTCTAGTAACAGAAAATAACTCTCATTCATTGCTTATTCAAATGGTAACGGGGTAACATCCATTTACACAGTATCCTGACCTAGAGGTGGTGGCTGGAAGTACTGCTGCCTAAAATCCCGTAATGGTTGGGACAAATCTTGTACTTTGCTCCCTTTATCCTCATTGGAACCAGGAACATGGGGGATGTTTGTGTTCCCTATACCCCGTATATACCGTGAGAGGGTAGCTACATCATGGTTGGAAAAAAAAAAAGTCACCGGAATGGCCCTTTGAGGTGATGATACCGAGCTGCAATCCCATACGCTGCCTACGGAGAGAGGATCACTGTGGAAGAAAGCAGACGGGTTTTTTTTTAGTCTCATTGGTTTGAAGAAACATTTCAGCTCCTGATTGTAATGGTTGTTTATGCTTATGTATATAAACCTATGTAAATATACGTTGGAGACAATCTGTTTCCTCATCGAAACCGTCATGTTCAGCTTTGGCGACTGTGGCTTACAATCCACCGCAGAGATGGGCGCACTCTTCAGACTTTGTCTGCCAGCCAGTTTACTCATGTTGTGGTTTGCTTCTACAGCTCTAGAGGTTTGCAAATTGTAGTGTAACTCGACTTTAAACGGGTTTTATTTAAAGAAATATGAAAACTAGATATTAATAAGGACAGACGAACTCTGGCCCCGTGGTGCCTGGCGGCTGCCAAGATTTTCTGCAGTTCCTGTCTTGTAAGAGTCTCAGAGCGTGAGGGGTTAATTACTTTTTAATACCTTCTGATGGCTGAATGGTGGGGCATATGCCTCTGTGAAGGGGCAGTGGTGGCTCAGTGGTTAGCATTGGTGTCTTGCAGTGCTGGAGATCTGAGTTCAAATCTAACCAAAGGTTACATCTGCATGGAGGTTCTATGTTCTCCCCGTGTTTGTGTGAATGCCCTTTGGGTAGTCCTGCTTCCTCGCTATGAAGGGTGTATGAAGTGGTCTCCGGAGTTGATCCCGTTCCATACAATGCGGGTGCCGGCTGTTTCTTACAGCTGTTAGAAGATGGCCGTAGAAAATTAGCTTTTTTTTTTTTTTTTTTTTTTTTTCAAAAACATTTTATTTTTTGAAAGTACCAAAGCAAAAAAAAAAAATAAACCCGCAAAAAACCTACATAGATTTGCTATCCTAGTAATCGCACTGACCCATAGAATAAAGTTATTATGTCATTTTTCCTGCATTGTGTCACTGTAGAACCCCCCCACCCCAAGATGGCTCTTTTTTTCTATTTTTTTACGTTTTTCAGTACATTATATGGTACATTACATAGCACCATAGAAAAATAGAGCTCATTTTTCAGTGGATGACTTCCATTGAAGTCAATGGAAGCCGTCCGATCTGTGGCCCTTCCTCAATGTAATTGCAGAAAAGTTGCAGATTCCACGGGAAAAGCAAGAGTTTAAAAAAAAATAAAAAATCTGTACTGTAGATGTCCGCCGGGGAGTCGTGCAGACCCTCCGCAGTACAGAGTGAAGACTGAGATATGCGCAGACGCCGCTGGCAGGTGTGTTGTCGCGATGGAAGATCCAGTCATCTGCTTGTCACAAATCAGGACTTTTTTTTCCATACGTCGTGATGCAACCTTCTCAAAACTTTTAATTAAAGACTTTGGCTGTTTGACCCCGTGTTACAAAGAAACATATGAGCATTGCTCACACATTGCTTGTATGAATCAGCTGTCACAAAATAGGCAAAAACTGAACTTAATGGAGGAAGAAAAAACAATCTCTGGAGCCGAGTGCAGCCTTCCCCAATAACTACGGCCGGTATACCGCCTCAGAGAAGGGTTCTGCGACAACCGCCTAGCCATGGAATCCTGTACCAGAGACACCCCGACAACCAGAAGATTTCCTGCTTCTTTTGGGTACCCCCTCGTAGACCCGTTACAAAATAATGGGTTCTATTTTTGTGCATCTCGCAACGCAAAAAACTCGCACGAGTATATTGGCCTTGTACATACAGCCTAGGATTCTGCCGTGTGAACGTACCCTAACCGTGTCGGCTCTTGGCTAGAAATTAAAATATGGGCGCAGGGATTCAATAATGAGCACGTTAGTTTAAGCACTGAGCCTTCTAGTTCATTCTTATCGGGTTTTTTTATTGTTTGTTTGTTTTTTTAAAGAAGCATGTAGCAATTTTCCAAACCATTGTATCTAGTAACAGAAAATAACTCCCATTCATTGCTTATCCAAATAGTAACAGGGTAACATCCAGTACAGTCCACTTCCACAGTATCCTGACCTAGAGGTGGTGGCTGGAAGTACTGCTGCCTAAAATCCCGTAATGGTTGGGACAAATCTTGTACTTTGCTCCCTTTATCCTCATTGGAACCAGGAACATGGGGGATGCTCGTGTTCCCTATACCCAGTATATACCGTGAGGGAATAGCCACATCATGATTGGGGGGGAAGAAAAAGTCACCGGAATGGCCCTTTGAGTTCATGATACTGAGCTGCAATCCCCTACGCTGCCTATGGAGAGAGGGTCACTGTGGAAGAAAGCAGACGGGTTTTTTTTTTTTAGTCTCATTGGTTTGAAGAAACATTTCAGTTCCTGATTGTTTTTAAAGAAGCTTGTTACAATTTTCCAAACCATTGTATCTTATGCATGGCATCATTACAATGAAACTGGAAACGGCTTTTACCAATATGTAACCTTAAGACTTCTTTGTATTGGAGCTTATGGGCCCAGCCTATACCATGAAAAGCAACCCCACACAATTATTCATACTCTACCAATATTTACCTCTGGCATCACAGCCTTGTGCGGATGGCGTTCTCCTGGCCTCCGCCAAACCCAGATCCATCCTTCAAACTGACCGATGGTGAAGCATGATTCATGTCCAGGCCATGGGGACCCTTTTAGACTGCCTACACCTGTGAAGCTGATGCCTGGTATAACTCGTAGAGATCTCTGATTTTGAGCTTTCCACCCATGAAGCTCTCAAAAACATTTAATTTCTAATGTTTCTCAAAGCAACTTGAAACTTTTTGTATTACAACCTAGAACAGTTGTTATATGCTGTCTGTACCTTTAACTTATGTGACTCTTCTCCGGTTGTTGATATTGCTTCTGAACAGTTCCTTTTATACTGAAACAGCCATTTTTATTCATCGGGAACACAAAGCAATATGGAAATTTGACCAACTGATTTGTTGGAAAGATGATTTAATACGATGCCACCATATTGGTGAAGCTGGGTGCTTTTTATGACGCATTGGCTTGTCCGTGCGAAGTGGGGCTCTGAGGTAGGCCAGGCGGGTAACGATGGTAATGCGTGCTACAGGTAGCGGGGCAAGAGAAACTGGGGTTGTCCCACAAACTGTATCCGGTCCCACCTTGCTCTGCAATAAGGCGTGTGTAGCGCTGATGTCAGGGGTCGCGGAGGAAAGAACACATTGTTCCGTATGGTGATGATCCAAATAAAGTAACAACGTTTTTAGTTACTGAACTGACCTTACTGCTTCTAGGTGTGGGTCGGAGGAGTGCAGCGTTGGCAACCGTGGTAGCTAATGATGAACGCTTTCCCTGTCCAAAAGGACTACAACAGAGTATTGTTCTTTCTTCAGCATAGATGAGAATCTCCGTGTACAGAGTCTTCCACGTCCTCCGTCTGCAGAAAACCTGAGGCATAACCTTGGGGTGCAGGAACTGGTGTTGATCTATCCATAACTCAACTGCTTTGCGACTTCTCACGAGAACTTGTGGTCACCAGCAGCGTGATCCAGATAAAGGCTCATTTACACCTGCCGATGATCGCGAAAAAAATCGGAAATCGGCGATCATTTTAGCGATAATCGGTGCGTCTAAATGTGCACCCATCGTGCGCTTTGCGGGCACTGCTAGCTGATTGTTAAATTCAGTGCAACCGAAAAATCGTTGTTCACTCTTATCAGAAGTTCTCCACGGGGAGTGCTGATAGCATTGTGTCCCCCTGGAGAACAAAGTATCTGAGTGCAGATAATACCCCTTGGAGCGATCATCGGGCCCGTGTAAAGGCCCATTTAGACGCAACGATTATCGCTCAAAAGCCGTCTTTTGAGCAATAATCGTTGTGTATAACTGCACTTATATCGTGCAGTCTTCATTATGTTGTTGCTCATCTTTTTCTTTCAGCGTGCTGAAAGACGATGAGCCTTATCAGGGATTCACAGCAGGATACAGCTGATACTATTGTTTCAGCTGTTTCCCGCTCCCTGATAACAGGCTGGGTATGAAGAACAGAGCGGTCCAGCTCTGTTCTCCATACCTGGCACGGAGCACTCGGTTGTATTACAGCCGGGCGCTCCGTGCAGAAAACATTTGGATGCAGAAGACAAGCAGGGACACCCCACGTGTCTTCTGCATCCTCCACTCCGAGTGCTCGGCTGTATAACAGCCAGGCACTACGATCGGGGAACAGCTGGATACAGTAGACAAGCGGAGACACCCCGCTTGTCTTCTGCATCCTCCGCTCTGAGCGCTCTTCTGTATAACAGCTGGGCGCCCTTCTGTATAACAGCCGGGCGCCCGGAGCAGGGAACAGCTAGATGCAGAAGACAAGCGGGGACACACCGCTTGTCTTCTGCATCCTCCGCTGGGAGCACAAGGTGATCGCTCATCTTGAGCTGTAAATGACACAACGATTATCGGAGCGACATCTTTTGAGCGATAATCGTTGTCTAAATGGGCCTTAAACCAGCCTTAATGTATCATAAAGCCATATACAGCAGGACCGTAAACTTTGTTTCGCCCCTTACACATGCATGAATGTGTACAGATTGGGGACAGGTGATAGACCGTTGCCAGACCTTCTGGTAGTGGCTTCTCTTTCTTAGAAACAGAAGTTCAGGCATGTTGAAATCCAACATTCAAGATATGAGTTCCTCATGACATCTGGTTGAGGGACAGTCGGGAGGCCCCAAACATATTAAATCTTTGGCCGACCCACCAAAGTCAGCAAGTTTAGCTGCTTTATATAATCTGTACGACCAGCTTGAAACTTTCAAGTGTGAGTTTGTCATAAGCCAATAACAGGAAGTACTGCTTTACTTCCACTTTAAATTCTTTCACATTTCCTTTCGCATTAGTTTCGAAGTATCTCCATGTGACAGGGAAACCACTTTTGGCTGGACCTCTCCTACGCGAGCTGTGAACGTGTGAGATTGGCATACTAAATGTGCAAGAAGATAAAATTCACTCTTAAGGCCTCCTTCCCACGAACGGATTTCCGCCGCGTAATTCGCGGCGAAAATCCGCTGCGTTGCCCGCAGCTATTAGGTTCTATTGAACCTAATAGCACAATGCTCACGATGCGTAATTCCACCGCGGAATTACGCACCGCGATTTCTCCCGTCCTCACCCGCAGCATGCTCTATTTTCTGCGGGTGAGGACGGGCTGTACGCACTGACGGCTTCCATTGCAGTCAATGGAAGCCGTCCATTCACGCTATCTCCCGCTGTAACCAGCGGGAGATAGCGTGAAAAAACGCTTTCCCGCCCACCGCCGAGCGTCATATGACGCCAAATGACGCGGTCCGGCCGCGTCACGTGACACGGCCGGCCGTGCACGTGACACGGCTGGTGACGCGAGGGCGGTGGGCGGTGACGGGCGGTGACGCGCGGCGGTGGGCGGGGAAGCGATTTCACGCTATCTCCCGCAGGTAAGTATAGGGGCTCTGGGGGGCGCCGTGACGGGCTTCACAGCGGAATATTACGCTGCGGAGCCCGTCACGCTCGTGGGAAGGAGGCCTAAGAGCTCTATGGTCAGAATTGCTCATACAATGGAAAGGAGACAAAAAAGTACACAGCTTTTTTTTTTCATGCACCCATTGACTTTAGTGACTTTATGTGACATCAGTTGGGCCACCACCTTTTTTCGGCGTGCATAAAAATTGGATGACACTCTGTTGACACTTGAGCGTTAAATGCAAAAACTGAACAGAAACGGATGTAAAGAGTACATACACTTACAGTAACATTGGTCATTGTTTTATTGACTCGACCGTGTGGATATAAACTTAGTGGTCACTTGAACATAGAGGCGGCCAAAATAAATAGTATTCTCATCCAATAATGAGGATGGGCCATCACTTGTAAAAACCAGGATAGTCCATTTTTTTTACTTTTTTCAAGTTCATTAATGAAAAGTGGGTTTACAGGAAGGTGACATTTGTGTATGTGTAAAGCCCCATTTACATGGGATGACTGTTGGGCAAATGATGCCCGACAGTCGTCCCCGCATGTACTCGCTCTCGTGCTGTTGCACAGGAGCGAGTATCATTGCTTCACAGTGGGGTGATTTCTCTCCTCACGCTCCCCCACTCCTCTCTAATCATTTAACACAGCGGTCGTTCAGTACTGAACAGCTGCTGTTTACACTGAACGATCATCGTTCTGAATCTTAAGCTGCATAAAATGCTGAAGGATGATCATTCAGTATAAACTTCAGCTGTTCGTTACTGAACGGCCGCTGTGTTAAGTGAATGGAGAGGGCGGGGGAAAGTGAGGAGTGAAATCTCCAGCCGCCCCACTGCGAGCCAATGATACTCGCTCCTGTGCAACAGCATGGGAGCGAGTGCATGCGGGGACGAGTGTTGGGCATTGTTTGCCCAACAGTCCCATGTAAATGGGGCTTTAGTGTTTATTTATACTGCTCGTAGGCACTTGACACAGGGTGATTATGGCCCGAATTTTCACTTGAAACAACAACTTCAGGTGATAATTGTCCCATGTACACATGGCCGCCAACAGAACACTGAGCAAAAGATCGCTCACTCGTCAAAGTCACTTGGTTTTTAGCAAAACTGAGTGACTTATGTTTACTGTGAAGGCATGCGACCGTCCAGAACGGTCCGGGCCACTCCGCCTATATTCACTCGAACGGCTATAGGCCCTTTTAGACGCAGCGAATTTAGCTCAAAAATCGCTTAAAGCCATCTTTTATAGCGATAATGGTTGTGTCTAACTGCACTGACATCGTGCACTTTTCGTTAAGCCGTCGCTCATTAATGATCTTTCAGCCTGCTGAAAGATCAGCGATCCGTTATTAGGAATTCACAGTGGGATACAGCTGATACTATTGTTTCAGCTGTATCCCGCTCCCTAAAAACAGGCGGGGTATGAAGAACATAGCTGTGTTCTTCATCCCCCACTCGGAGCGCTCGGCTGTATTAACAGCCGGGCGACCCGAGCAGAGAACAGATGGATGCAGAAGACAAGCGGCCCTGCTTGTCTTCTGCAACCCCTACTCAGAGCGCAAGGTAATCACTCAAGCGTTGAACGATCACCTTGCGCTCCAAGCGGGGGATGCAGAAGACAAGCAGGGCCGCTTGTCTTCTGCATCCAGCTCTTCCCCACTCGGGAAGCTGAGTGCTCCGAGCGGGGGATGCAGAAGACAAGATTTTTTGAACTTTAATCAGTGTGTCTAAACCAAGCTTTATCACTCTTGTGTGTTGGCACAGGAACGATATTCGTAAGGCAGCCCGTGGGATTGCTGTTGGGTGCTTACGAGTCCAATAGTTGCCCCCCCTGTAAAGAGACCTATAATGTTTGATCTTGGAGAAAATGGCTATTGTAGGTGTGACTGGAAATGATGGAAAAAATTATAATGCAAGGGAAGTCCAGTCGCAGTGAGGAGATCATGTTGGTGATAGTTTGATCTAGATTAAGCAAGTCTCCTTGTCTGTTGCATTTTTTTAAAGTTTTTTTAGCTTTTTCGTTTGCAAGGATTTAGCGAGCAAGGACACATCTTGAGCCAAACCAGATTCAAGTCTCGTTAAAATTGTTGTTCTCAAGGGAAAATGGGACTTTTTCTTTTTTTTTTTGAGCTTGGCTGGTGTGGTTTGAAAACCACGTGAAATTACGCAACTATATAATCTGCTAAACCCTGCCGCTCCAAACTAAACCTCCTGAAAAGAAGTTCAAAGAGGCATTATTTCACAGTCCAAAGCCCAGATAGCACCTTCTAGCTCTTCTGAATTCTAGGAATGGAGACCTGGTCATTTCATTCCGATAGTTCGGCACATAGACATCTATGCAGGAATACAACGCAGTGTGAGAACTTGGATATTGGTGCCAAAAGTGATAGAAGAGCCCCTTCCTAAAATAAGCCCTGCAAGTGCCATGCAATCTAACAGCACGGGATCCAAGCCCAGCTGTATATTAAAGGGGTTGTCTCACGCCGAAACGGGGTGTTTTTTTTTTTTCCATAGGCCCCCCCGTTCGGCGCAGGACAACCCCAAAGGATGTGTTAAAAAAGAAAAATTTTATTACTTACCCGAATCCCGGCTCTGCGACGTCTTCCTTCACCAAGATGGCCGCCGGGATCTTCACCCACGATGCACCGTGGGTCTTCTCCCAAGGTGCACCGTGGGCTCTGTGCGGTCCATTGCCGATTCCAGACTCCTGATTGGCTGGAATCGGCACACGTGACGGGGCGGAGCTACGAGGACCAGCTCTCCGGCACGAGCGGCCCCATTCACCAGGAAGACGACCGCACAGCGCAAGCGCGTCTAAAAAAAGCAAGAAGACATCAGAATTAGACGGATCCATGGCGATGGGGACGCTAGCAACGGAGCAGGTAAGTGAATAACTTCTGTATGGCTCATATTTAATGCACAATGTATATTACAAAGTGCATTAATATGGCCATACAGAAGTGTATAACCCCACTTGCTGCCGCGAGACAACCCCTTTAAGTGGTTGACCACTTCATCTTGTCTGGAGGGGTCAATAAAACACAAAACATGTAGTACCAAAAACACTCCTGATTAGACTAAAGGGCTTCTTCTTACCTTCTTCCAGCGTCTTGCCCCTTATTGCTTCTGCATCTTTTTGCTCTTAAAGGTACAAAGCTCCACAAACTATTTGCATAATATGATAGTTTTTGTTTTCTGATCTCAAAGTCTTCAGTGATCTCAGGGTGTTGTGTTTTATGGTATTTTATGAACATTTAGGGCTCATGCCCACGGCCGTCGTGGGATACGCTCGCGGTTTTACGCCACGGGAGTACTGGGATTCTAAACAAACTGCGGCCGCTGCTGATCACGGAATATCGCACATTTTTCAGCGGTCTCCATCAACACAATATTGATGGAGACCTCCCGCGGATATAAGCCAAATACACCATGCCGCCGTTTTTTTACCGCTCGTGTATATCCGCGGTTAAATAACGCATGTCGGCATTGGCTGGCAAAAAAGCTATTTGGTTCAATAGAACCTAATAGCTGCGTTATTCTGCCGCAGATTTACGCCGCAGGAACCGCGGTACAAATCTGTTCACGGGCATTGGCACTTAACAGCAGTTTTTGCAAAAGCATAAAGAGAGGCTCTAATTTAAAGGTATTGTGTCAAGACGCACAACCCCTCCCAAAATGCTGAGCCCGGGGCGAAGTCCCACTGTCGGCACCTCTGGCAATCGGGAGAAACTGCGGACAGCTACACATTTTCTATACAATAGCTGCGGCAGGCAAAATGTAGTATTACAGTATTCATATCAGTGGGCATTCCTTAATACTAAAACGACAGAAGGTGCACCAGGATGGAAATCACTCTTTTTGATCAGCTTTCCGCTTTTGATCATAGGCGGTTCCGATCGGGGTACCTTGTTCTATGATGTTCCTATGCACTAGTAGGGCATATAACAGGAGATGTGCTCTTGGCACAACCCTTTTTAATGGACACCTCGACTTGTACATATGCAGGGTTATTACAAATGATCTTCCCGATTTGAAACACTCAGAACTCGCGGTTTAAGGAAACCTGTGACCTGGTATGAGCACCACAAGCTAAGCAATAGTTCCATGGACTCTCTTTAGTGTTTAGTGATGAAGCCGCCTTCCACCTTTCGGACACAGTTACCAAATGTGATGGCAGAATGTGGGGAATGGAAAACCCACCCGTCTATGTGGAGGGCATGCGCGACTCCTCCAAGGTGAACATGATTGGTGCTATAACCTGCAGGAAAGTGTCTGCTCCTTTCTTGTGGAAACAATCCTGGGGATTTAGTAACTGGACGTTACAGATATGTCTTCTACCGCACCCGGAGCTGGAAGTCCCAGGTTTCATCTTCCAACAGGAAGGCCTTCCACTTCTTCCTTGGCCTCCACGTTCCTCGGACCTTACACGTTGTGTGTTGTTTTTTTTTTTTCTCGGGCAGTGTTAAGGATGGCCTATATGCCCCCCTTACCACCCACCATGCATGATCTGCGAGGACGCATCAGTTAGTTGTGATACGCTACACTGTGTACGACAGGAACTTGACTACAGACTCGATGTGTGTTGCGTGAAAGGGGCTCTCAATGATCACCTCTGATGCGGAAAACATTTTTGATGATGTGCAACCAAATTTTTAGAGTTTATTTCCATTGATATCAAATTTATGTATCTGAGTGTCCTTCAACAGGAGTTATGAGGGTAGATCATTTGTATTAACCCTGTGTATACATGCTTAGAGAAATGGTAAGGGCAAATGAAGGTCACTGGTAATTATGACTTATGAGCTCTCTACTTTATCAATGGTTTGTACAGTTTTAGAGTCTTGTTATTGCTTGATACAAGATGAATTTTGGGATTTCTACTTCATATTACACCTCATAAAAATGGTATTGTTGTAGTTGAGGCTCAGGCTATCATTTTTAGAAAGGCATTTGAGTTGCATCAACGATTTCCTTCTTGCCAAGAATGCATGATGTCTTGCGCTGTAATTTAAACATTCTCTGGTTTTAATCAAAAAAGAACATCTGCCGTCCCTCAATGTAAAGGGTACTGTGCACAGGGCGATTATTACCTAAATTCTCGCTGGAAACGAAAAATTTGGGCAATAATCATCCCGTGTTCACGCAGACACCGACAGGGCGCCGAGCAAAAAATCGCTCACCTGTCGGAGTTGCTTGGTCTGTAGGCCGGCTGTCAGGTGCTTATGCTCCCGACAGGCGTTCCGTGTAAAGGGACCTTAAGGGTAGTCATGTTTATACTGTATTTCCTAAGATAGTATCCAGATTAGGAGCCTAAAGACTGATTTTATCTTGGCCAGTTGTGAATATCTTACATAAAACTGTCATTGATTGTCGGTCTTCATCAGTCTTGCCTCTATAAACTGAAAAAAAGTTCTCAATTGCAATTTCTGGATGTAGAGATCAAACATGAGAAAGGGAGTCAAGACTTTCCAATACATCTCATTGCATCAACCATGACCGATGCAAACAAGGAAGGTGAAACACTTATATCTATAACTCTATATACAAGTCTTATAACTATGACTGGGAATTGAAAACCACGCCAGAATCCACACACAGACAGCTATTTCGGGGGGTTTGCCCCTCATAAGTGTGCAGTAGGTTTCTGGCTTGGCTAGGTAGAGGCCTACAGATGTGAGTCGGGAAGAGTATTGTTTTTACTTAAGAGCACCCAGAAGGTGTGTGAGGTTTCCAATTGCCAGTCATTGTTATAAGACTTGTATAAAGAGTCTAACATTGGCTTACAGGAATGCTGCCTTCCAATAGGTGGCGCTGTAGAGGTATTGTTCCTTCTTTCATCTTTGCATATTTCCCATGGAGCATGGATGACCTTATAAGAATCCTCACTCCTTCTAGGTGCTCTTCTTTAGTAGAAACTATACTCTTCTCGAACCATGACCGAATGACGGAAGAAACGGACCCATGAGAATGAAAAATGCCAGACAATGTTGTCTTTTAGTTTCTTTCTGCCCCAAAAAGTGAAGAAAGGAGACGTCTGGAGTGGAAACCTCATTACAGACTGCACGCAGTCATTGTACATAAGATGCACAGTCGGTGTATTACTTTTGGCTGCAGGGACTTTTTTAATAGCGCATTATGTTTTACTTGCCGTTATTTGGCAATCTCTTACATTCCAGCGCCTTTAGTCAAACGAGCATCAACTAGGAATTTACTTCATAAACTGCCCAGACTGGTGAGAAGACAACCAATCTGACCACCGAGGAGCCAGTAGCACCCGGATGCAATTGTCCCCTCCTGGCTTTCTAATGCATGTACAGCTGGGGTTAAAGAAGCTCCGTACAGCTTGGTCATTTAAAAAATGTTACTTGCCAAATTCGACATGAGTTTGCCAACAGCATACAGAGAGAAAGCAGATGGCAGGTCTCTTTGGTTAGTCGCGGACTTCTCTAAGGACCGCCTCACTTTCAGGCTTCAATGCCAATGGATGAAGTTACAAGTTATACATTTAAAGTGACCCTTTACTTTAACCCTTTCCAGTCCAATTTGTATCCTGGTTTTCCTTGGGGGCTTACTCTCTTTCTGCCATTATACAACGGCGCTATATGCTGGCTAAAGCCAGTACTGCATGAGGTGACACGTTGGATAGGCTCCGACAGCAGAGAGGCTGGCAATATACAGTAAGAGAACCCCGACGAAGATCTTCCAACATCGGAGCTGAACAGCCTTAAATCATAATGTCTTTAGACGTCAGACAGTGGATTGGAAAGGGTTAAAATGGTCTACGATTCCAGAATTTTTATTATTGTACCGAAGTTCAGTCCTCGCTGCATCGTTGCTGAATTGTTTTGCGGATCCTGCACTGAAAATTTGACTCTTTTCAGTACATGTAGCCAGACCAAAAAAAAAGCAGTGTCTCAAGTTCCCAACATGCCCATTATGTTGTGAGGAGTCAAATCCACTGCAAATCTTCATGCCACATGCATCTGTGGCAGAGCTGAACCCAGAGCATCAGTGACCATCAATTACTGCCCATCACGAAAAGAGAAGTATTAGTTAGGAACTTAGGGCCCCTTTTAACTCTTTCCAATCTAATTTTGGATTCAGGGTTTTCTAAAAGGCTTTCTCTTTTTGCTGTTATACAACAGTGCCATCTGCTGGCTAAAGCCAGTGTGTGCGCGCCAGATAGGCTCCGACAGCAGAGTGGCTGACAATAGATGGTAAGAATACCCTGCCGGACGTCTTCTGACATTGGAGCTGTACAAGCTTCAATCAGAATGTAGGAAGATGTCAGACAGTGGATTGGAAAGGGTTAATGCACTATTGATTATGCTAAAGCCTGCATAGGAAATAATGACCCGTCTCAATTTTACCAGAATTTTCCTTTTTTTTTAATGTAATTTTAGAAACTAAATTTCTTCTTTTCAAAAAATGTCAAGAGTTTGTACATAAGTAGCGCTAACTTCCTACTTGCCCGTTTCATGCCGCAGGTTTCTCAGACGACAGATGGCCTGGATGCTGATCTTTGGAAAGATGGTTTATTTAAGTCCAAGGTGACCAGATATCTTTGCTTCACCAGAGTCTTCTCAAGAGAGAATGTAAGTTTGAACGTCTCCCAATAACTTGGTGTCCTTTCATTAGTTGTCATCTACTCAAGTTGATTTTGTTCTTCCGCAGAGCCATTTAGGGAATGTCTTGGTAGACATGAAACTGATTGATATAAAGGACACATTACCTGTGGGCTTCATACCCATCCAAGAGACAGTTGATACACGTAAGTATTTGCCAGCGTTGGATGTCCTTGAATTGCTTTAATTAGATTGCGGTTTACATTGAAGACCAACGGGAGCGAAAGAAACTTCAGAACTGTTTTGAGCTTTGAGTTAATTTGGATGCTTTATCCTCAAGTTAATGCTTTCTAAGTCATGCCTTAACAGGGTTTTCCTTAGGATAAGTCACCAACATCTGTTCATGTTCCTGGCATCCCCGTGGTCATCAGGGTGAAGGCCATGAAGTTCTCAATGGAGGAAGATGCCACTACTAGAGATGAGTGAGTATACTCGCTAAGGCACATTACTCGACCGAGTAGTGCCTTAGCCGAGTATCTCCCCGCTAATCTCTAAAGATTCGGGGAGCGGCGGGGGAGAGCGGGGAGGAACGGAGGGGAGATCTCTCTCCCCCCACTCCTCGACGCAACTCACCTGTCACCCGCGCCGACCTTCGAATCTTTAGAGACGAGCGGGGACATACTTGGCTAAGGCACTACTCGCTTGAGTAATGTGCCTTAGCAAGTATACTCGCTCATCTCTAGCCACTACCTCTTAAAGGGAATCTGTCACCATATTTTTGTACCCCTCCCTGAAGGCATCATAAGGTAATGACTGTCACATGGATTAAAGTGAGATGTCTGTTTTGTATCTGTGCAGTAGTTTGGAAGAAACTTGCATTTTATTAGTAGAAACAAGACACAGAACTAGTCCTGCATTTTCATGAACTGCAGGATAGCCACACCCACCTTGCCCTCCAGCCAATGATTGGCAGCTTTCTTTCTACCTACAGTAATAATCAGTGGTGGGGTGTGCAGGAATACATTACAGCTTATGAATATGCAGGACTTCTTCAGGTCTCCTCTATGCATTAAAAAATAAAAATGTAAGTTTCTCCAAAACTACTGCACAGATTCACACAGCAGGCATATAGCACTGTAATCACTGTGACTGCCACTACTTTGTGCCGCCCTCAGACAGGGGTGCGAATTATGGTAAAGGTCTCTTTAATAATGTGTATTGCAAACGTTGAAATATTTAACCCTTTGCAATCCAATTTTGGATTCAGGGTTTCCTAGGGGGCTTTTCCGTTCTGCCATTATACAATGGCGCCATCTGCTGGCTAGAGCCAGTACTGCGGTGTGGGACATGATGGAGAGGCCCCCGGCAACAGAGCAGCCAGTAATCTACAGTAAGACTACCCTGACGGACGTCTTCTGACATTGGAGCTGTATAGCCTTCAATCAAAATGTCTTTAGACGTCAGACAGTGGATTGGAAAGGGTTAACATGGCCCAATAATTTATAAATGTAAAGCTTCTAATGATGGGTATGCTTTAATATTGCCTACCAGTCTATAATAGTGTTCATCCCGTCTCCTTGAGTCGGACCTTGTCTTCCATAGAATGTTTTCCAAGTTCTTCAAGCAGCTATAAGAGTCCATTGTGGAATCTACATCCATCCTTGTTGTCGACTTAGTTGTAAGCATTCCTTCAACCCACCATGTGCCAAACCGGCCGTTCCTTGCCTTTTTTTCTACAGAGGAAGTTGCCTTTCGAAAAAAGCGCTTGTGCATTAAGTTTATCCCAAGAGACTCCACGGAAGCCGCCATCTGTGACATCCGCATCCTGAGCCGCTCTAAACAAGCCCCGCCCCAGTACACGTTTATAGGGTGAGTGTGATCCTTTTAAAGACTGCAGTTGTTTGGCGGCGCCAATGCTGCTTATTGACGTGTGCCCTGTTATGAAAAGTCCACTTGCCCACTTCCAGATCTCTCAAATTATTGCATATTTTTGAGCAGTTCATGCTTGATAACCGATCTGTCTGAATGAAAGCAGAGGAAGAAAAGAATAACCGTAATCAACAGTAGTTAAAAAAGACTCAGATATAATTGTTGGATGTTTTTGGTTGCAATCATTGCTGCTACAGTTGTTGCCCCGTGTGGTGCAGAGATTCCTAATTCCTCACGCACAGCCTGAAGGTTGCGGGTTCAACCCCTGCATGGTTCAGGTAGCCGGCTCAAGGTTGACTCAGCCTTCCATCCTTCCGAGGTCAGCTTGGTGGGGGTAATAAATAAATTACCTGAAAGCGCTGCGGAATAAGTTGGCACTATACAAGTGGCAAGATTATATTATTATTATGGTGAAATTACTTATTGAAGGTGATCTAACAACAGCGGCACTTTATTATAGGAGTTTTCCCATAACTTAAAATTGCTTTACTGCCTCTGTCGTTTATGGTTGGTGCTGACTTGGACATAGAACTGGCCACAGCAGTGACCTTCTATAACCAATGATTGGCTCCCGTAGACACATGTCCTGGTCAGCAGCAACAAGGAAGGACAGAGTGGTTGTAAAGTAGTAGGAAAATCCCTTTAAGGCATATGGATGTCAGAGGGTGGTTGCGAGCAGGCTGGCAAACCTGATAGAATGCTACATGTATGCCCTGATAAGTTTTCCATGGCCAGATCAACTGCTCACTCATGCCCCCAGAGGGTTGAAGAGGAAAATGTGCTGTCTTTTTAAATATAAATAAAATTATTACTATTTTTTTTTTTGAAGATGTGATCATTCGATCACTGGTACACTACACTGCACTACTTATGTATTACAGTGTAGTATA
Source organism: Eleutherodactylus coqui (assembly GCF_035609145.1). NCBI lineage: Eukaryota > Metazoa > Chordata > Amphibia > Anura > Eleutherodactylidae > Eleutherodactylus > Eleutherodactylus coqui. The sequence continues at coordinate 30,666,616 of NC_089846.1, forward strand.
TCTTTAGACCAACAATCTGAGGCAAGGTCTGTTAGACTGGCATACCTAACAGATCCAGAGACCTTAATTAGGCATCCTTCTGCCATGGGAACCCATCAGCTCCTTGTTATTGCATTGTCTGGTCCCGATCAGTGGAAGGGGGAGCCCTCTGTCCCATCACCTGCATGCCACTATCGCTAATGATCATGTGCATGTAAGAGGTTAAACGGCAGGGAACAGAGGTCTCTCTGCTCGCACCGTTGGTGCAGGAGTCGGGCTTTCTTGGCATGGGACTCCCATTGTCTAACAAATAGACCCTTAATTTCTGAATCCATGATAGCCCTTTAATATTACAGCTCAACTGCAGTTGTCATGGAAACATAACATTATGGCGGTCTGTCCGGCACATGGGGCAACAGGGAAGCTTGAAGGACTTGATCGGCATATTCTTTGCAGATGGCTGCTATTTTTGCGCAGAAGCCATTATATCACACAGCTATATGGGATCTGGAAAATATCGAATTTTGCTATAGACATTTAGATTTTGGTTACGAAAGGGAAAAACCACCCACAGCGATGATGGAACAGAACTGCTCTGTGTACTCGGGGCTCATTTGTCTGGCATTAGAATTTGTTTATAGACCAGAGTAAGTGAACGGTGACAAATATGCAATAACAAGGGATTATCTAGAAGGGGGTAAATACTTTCACAGCACTGTGGCCTTAGGAAAGTCTTAAGAGTTTCTCCATTAACTGTTTGCCGACAGCACATCCTGTCTTTGATATGCTTTTACTTTGTTGCACAGGGAGTTGAACAATATGGGCATCTGGTACCGAATGGGAAGAGTTCCACGTGCTCCAGAGTCGCCACAACCTTCAACGCCTTCATCCCCGTCTGCAGTGGTCACATCTGCGTCTGCTCCAAATCTCCCCAGGTAATGCCTCTAATTAGTTGTGTCATGTGATTAAGATTTAAATCGATGCCAGGCCAGTGATTGCCAGGCTTCCTGTCCACGGCGATGATCTGCTTGCGATAAATCGCCCGCGGATCACACTATGATCGGGGCAGTGGAGATTTCTCTCCTGCCCCCCTCCATTCACATAACGCAGCGGCTGTTCACTACTGAACGGCCGCTGTTTAAACTAAGCGATGAGCTTCATCGCTTATCTTTTATGCTACATAAAAGATGAGTGATGAAGCTCATCGTTCAGTTTAAACAGCGGCCAATCAATAGTGAATGGCCGCTTTGTTATCTGAATGGAGGAGTATGGTGGAGTGAGAGGAGAGAATTCTCCTGCACTGCCCCGCTCCCCTGCTGGCCGCTCCGTGAACCAGCCAGCTCTGCTACACTCAGGGACGAGTGTCGGGCATCGTTTGCCCGACAGTCGTCCCGTCTAAAGGCACCTTAAGTCAAGGTTGTGCCAGGTCTGTGTGTGTGTTCCATCTTCATTGTTTGCAGGTCTGAAGGAGAGACTTCACATTCCTTCCACATTACTTGTCACTGGACTAATTATTTACTGTTATGGTCATCCCTCCCTGATATTTATCTAAATGTTATTAATCCCAACATGTCTGTGCCCTCTTACCCTTTGTTTCTGGTATTTATATAGTGCAAATTAGGTTCACCATGTTCGCGCTCTCCGATGTGATCATGTGTTATAGTAAATAGTCTTTAGATTTGTCCCTGAGGAAGGACCCTGTGGGGCCTGAAAGCTCACCTTAACATCATGTATTTTTGTTAGCCATTAAAAGGTATCATATCTACAAGATTACTTTATTTCCCTTACTGAGAACTGTCATATTTTGTATTTACAGGGTTATTACAAATGATTGTCCCGATTTGAAATCCATGATAATTCCTGTTTAATGACATTCCGATACATACATTTGATATCAGTGGAAACAGAAACCCAAAAGCTTTTGTTGCACATAATCAAAAAATGTTTTCCCATCAGAGTTGATCAATGTGACCCTCTTTGTCACTCAACACACTTCGAGCCTGTAGTCAAGGTCCTGCCATACACGTTGTAGTGTCTCACGACTGGCTGATGCAATGGCTTCTGGGATGTCGCAGATCATCATGGTGGGTGGTGAAGGGGGTATGTAGACTATCACTCCCGCAGAGAGAGAAATCACAAGGCGTAAGGACCGGGGAACGTGGAGGTCAAGGAAGAAGGTCACTATCTTCACCCCTTGCGTGGCCAATCCATCTTTTCGGTAGTCGCCGCTCACTTCTGACTTCATTGTAAAAATGAGATGGTGCCCTGTGTTGTTGGAAGATGAAACCGGGGATTTCCTGTTCCGGCTGCGGCAGAAGCTATATCTGTAGCGTTCAGTTACAAAATCCCTGGGAGTGTTTCCTTATGGGAGAGAAGGGGCCGGACACTTTCCTATAGGACATAGTGCAAAACACATTCACCTCGGTTGAGTCACACATACGCTCCACCTAGACAGGTGGGTTCCCCTCCCAGATTCTGACATTGTTTTTTTAACTAATGAAAGGTGGAAGGCAGCTTCATCACTAAACACTGAAGAGTCCATGAAGCCATCGCTTTCCATTACAGTCTGGGCTCCCTATATGGAGAAGAGAGGCCTTATGGGGCCCCTAAGGCTCCTTGGCCCGGGTGCAACGGCAGCCTCTATAGTTACTCCCCTTTTTGAATTTCTGTTTCCATTGATATCAAATTTATTTATCGAGTGTCATTACAAGGGAGCTATTGGGTTTCACATTAAGAAGATCTGTAATAACATTGAGTGTATATGTATATATCTATATAGATCTAGTATGTATATGTGTGTGTGTGTATAATATCTAACATACAAATACATTCTATATAGATGTATACATACACTCACTGTTATTATGTGTGTATATTATATATCGTGCACACATTGATAAATCTGGTACAAGACTGTCTAATGTAAGTGACTGCTGGATGACAAAACTGGCACATCTAGACTGTTTAGCCTAACTTTGTACTACCTATTAATTGGCTCAGTATGCCAGATTTTGTACCAAAAGTTTGGTGCACACTTGCTGCAATTTTTTTCATTTCTGTTGCATTTAAGCCATGCCCCTTTCTTGCACATGGCAAAAAGTGTCTCAAACACATCATAAATATGGTGCGAAGCATAAAAAACATTTTTTTTAGGCATTTTGTGCTAAAAAACTTGTACATTTTCTATAGTACATCTCCTCCTTTGTCTTTTAATACACATGTAGCAACATTTTACTTGAGGCTGGACACCCACTGGCGTTTCATTCTCTCTTGCGCTGCGAGAGCAAGTGAAAACACTCGCAGCGCAAGAAAAACGCTGGAATATCGCCTGTGTTTTCAATGGGGCCATCGGCAGCAGCGCTAGTCCCATTGAAAACATAGGGAGAATACTGCGGACTTCTGCCACAGCTGTGGCAGAAGTGCAGCATGCTATCCCATTGCTTTTGGGGAAGGGCTTGAAATATAAGCCCTTCCCTGAAAATCATTATTAGCTGGAAAGAAAAGCAAAAAAAAAATTTACTCACCTCATGAATGAATAGCTAAGCTCTGGCTGTAATTGGCTGAGTGCTCAGCCAATCAGCACAGCCCTTTCAAGAGGCGGGGATTTTTAAATCGCCGCCTGCTGAAAGTGCTGGACAGCAGTGCAGGGGAGCCAGCCGGAGGACGCGTCTGAGCGGCGGAGAGGTGAGTAAATTTTTTTTTTCCTTTTTTCTTCCCAGCTAATGATGATTTTCAGGGAAGGGCTTATATTTCAAGCCCTTCCCCGAAAATCATACTGCGGGGGTTGCCACAAACCACTGCTTTCAATGGTGCCGGCAGCAGCGCCGACCCCATTGAAAGCAATGGAATAGCATGCTGCACATCTGCCACAGCTGTCCACTATTTTTGTAAAGCAGATATTCTCATTTGGATAATGAATTTGCATCATGTATTGGTATAAATCAAGATTTTACTTGGGTGTCCGTGCATTCCCTGGGGTGTAAGTCTCCCCTCTACAGAGGAACAGCATTGTTAACAAATATGGGTTGAAGGATCATTCAAAAGGGTCTGAAAGAGGAAACAAATATCAGACTATTTTGTCCTGGGTTCCCTGGTGCCATCATGGCATTGCTCTTCTAGGTATGTTACTAGTATAAATTAGTAAAAAGGCTGCCTTTTTACACACTACTATAACCTTTATTTACCATAGCATCCATCCGGACAGCACATATGAAGGTTGACCCTGCCCGAGCGTCTTTGGGACGGAAGGAGGCGAGTTCTTATGGCCACCTCCTACCATCCATCTCCAGTGTTTTCTTCCTGTCCCAACGGACACAGAGGGAGTTCTTCGTGCCAGAGGATGGACGGGTTTTTACTCACCCAGGAGTCAAGGATCCGGTGCCTGCTCGGGAGAGTGTCGTCGGTGGCATTGGAGAGAGCGCAGGACCCACAGAAAATGTTTCAGCATCCCTGTGCTTGGTCTCGGCATCTAGCAATGACGCAACGATGCACTGTGCACGATGACGTCAGACGCACGCTGCCAGCGGCGACGGCGCGTGAAAAGGCGACAAGTTTGAATCCCTGAGAGCTTCCCTGTGGAACTCGAGCTCTACAGCACCTCCAGAATGCCAAGGAAAGCGTGGATGATGATAAGGGGATTTTGCCAACTGCAAGTCGTCCACTTGGACAAATCCAGAAAGTGATGACTCATGTATGTTGGTATAATGGCTTCTCCTATTTTAGGATGAAGCATTAAAAACGAAAATTGATAAGAAAAGGGGATAAAGATATGTGCTTTATGTACAAAGAGATTGGATGACAATGCAAAAGAGCCGATATGCTCTGACCGTGCGGCAAAGATTGGCAAAGATGAACAACAGAATTTGCTGCAAGGCATCCATCTAATGAAGAAGTTCAGGCGATTCGGTCGGAACAAATCTCCGAACCTGAGCCAGGACCTTCCAGGCAGACAAAAAGAGCCCGTACTCGGGATTATATGATATCGTCATCAGAACCGTCTGAGGCAGACTATTCTGAAGCGGAGTCATTAGAGTTTTCAGCGCCTTTTATAATGGATGACAATGAGAATAAAGATTATTTCTCCAACCAGGATCTTGAGTTGATTACGGCAGTATGTAACACTATAGAAGTGATTGAGGTCCAGCAACCCAAGGCGAAAAGTCCATGGGTCTCAGATCCCTGCGTAAATAGTGTTTCCCAGTAAATGAGAATTTAAAGCAGCTCATTACTGAAGAATGGGGTAGAGAAAAAAGGGGGCTATCCATTTCTAGGGATTTTAAGGATAGGCTCCTGTTCGCACTGGAGGACACATTCTTGTGGGATATAGTCCCAAAGGTGGACATTCGGGTAGTGAAGCTGATTAAAAAACGTACTCTTTGAGGACGCATCTCAGTTAAAGGACCCCATGGACAGAAAAATCGAGAGATTCCTTAAAGGAGCATGGGAGTCAGCATCTACTGTGATAGAATCCAACATACCTGCTACATCTGTGGTGGGGTCCATGTATTTATGGCTTGCTCAGCTGGATTCTCATTTACAACAGAAGACGTTAAGAGAGGAAATCTTGGAATGTATTCCTTTACTTAAAGCTACAGATTTCCCAGCTGATGCATCGGCGGAGTCTGTGAGGTTCGCTGCTAGAAGTGCAGTGTTAGGAAACTCCGCCAGACGGACGTTGTGGCTCAGAGCCTGGTCCGGAGACACAATATCAAAAAATAAGTTGTGTTCAATTCTAGACAAGATCCTGGAGAAGGCAGGAGATAGAGAAAGGGGGTTTCCAACAGATTTGCAGAGGAAATCTTCGTCCTTTTGAAAGGAAATGTACCAACCCAGAGGGAGAAGTAAGGGAAAAATGGGTACGTGGTCAGACCCAAAAGGAGGCGGGGGTAAAGGTTCCAGTTTTCGCCTTAGGCCTGAATCTAGATAAAACGACAAGTTCGGTAGGGGGAAGGCTCTCTCAGTACTTAAGGAGATGGAACCATCCGAATCCCTGGGTACGGAGGGTGATTGCGTCGGGTATAAAATAGTTTTCATCTCTCCCCCCTAAAAACCCTTAATGAATATGTCAAAGTTTCCCGGTTTAAAATGGAAACAGTCAGATCGACAATTCTGTTAATAGGCCCATCCTATGGTTTGTGTACGATGGACTTGAAGGACGCCTATTACCATATACCCATTTACGCAGCTTCTCAAAAATATCTTAGATTTGCAGTTAGAATGAATGAAGGGATTTTTCACTTACAGTTCATTTGTTTGCCTTTCGGTATTTCCTCCGCCCCTAGAGTTTTTTCTAAAATTATGATTGAAGCAATTGGTTTTCTTAGGGTATTATGTTAATGCCCCTTCCCCTATTTGGACGAACTTCTAATTATCACAAAGATATTAGTTCTATGGAGCGCCACCAGGAGCAGACGCTTAAACTTCTTTCACATTTAGGTTGGCTTATCAATTACGAGAAGTCCAGCCTAAATCCGGATACCCAAAAAGTCTTCTTGGGGTTTCTTTTAGACTCCACAAAAGGCTATTCCTTTCTACCAGAATCTAAAATAAAGGATCTTATCTATTCGATATTATCCAATCCCTAAATTGGTGGTTGTCACCTTCTAGACTTAAGGCCCATTTAGACACAACATTTTTCGCCGTCTTTTGAGCGTTAATCGTTGTGTCTAACTGCACTGACATTGTGCTGTTTTCGTTAAGCCGTCGCTGATCTTTCAGCATGTTGAAAGATCAGCGATCAGTTATCAGGAATTCGCAGCGGGATACAGCTGATACTATTGTTTCAGCTGTATCCCGCTTTCTGATGATAGACTGGGTATGAAGAACAGAGCTGTCCAGCTGTGTTCTCCATACCTCACTTGGAGCGCTTGCTTTATAACAGCTGAGCGCTCTGAGTGGGGAAGAGCTGGATGCAGCAGACAAGCTGCCCCCGCTTGTCTTCTGCATCCTCTCCTCGGAGCGCTCAGCTGTATAACAGCCAGGCGCTGCAAGCAGGGAAGAGCTGGATGCGGAAGACAAGTGGCCACCCTATATAGCAGCAAGGCTCTCCGAGCAGGGAACATTTGGGCAATCACCTTGCGCTGTAAAGAACACAACAATTATCGATCAAAAATTGCTCAAAAGATTTTTTAAGCGAAAATCGTTGCGTCTAAACCAAGCTTTAGGAAAAGAGTCCAGTGGTCTCTGTCCCCATGCATCCCAGTTAACACTGATGCTAATGAAACTGGCTGGGGAGCTCGGGTAGTGGATAGAATTCTACAGCGCTCCTGGTCAGAATGTCAGTTCTCAGTCTTCGAATTATAGAGAGCTTGGTGTTGTCTGGGAGACATTAGTTCAGGCCGATGATGTACTGCGAGGAAAGCATGTTAAGATACTATCAGACAATATGACAACCATATCTTTCATTCGTCACCAGGGCGGCACCCGGTATCCTCATCTACAGCAAGTATTGCGAAAGATACTCTCTTGGGCAGAAAACAACATAGCGTCCTTTTCCGCAATACGCCTAAAAGGGTCACTGAACTATGTGACGGACTTTCTGAGCAGGAAAACCCGATACCCTGGAAAATGGGCTCTGAATATAGTGTTCCATCTTCTTATGTCCCAGTGAGGTCAACCCCAAATAAATCTGTTCGCAAGAAGAACACATTTGAAATGCCAAAAATTCTTTTCACTGAACCCCACAGACTATCCCGTGGCTCTGGATGCACTATCCCGGGAGTGGGATATGGGTCTGGCATATGCCTTTTCCCCTCTTCCTTTGATCTCCCGACCTCTTCAGAAGACACAAAAGGCCAAGCTACAGTGATCTTCATTACACCAGCTTGGCCGAAGAGGCCATGGTTTCCACTTCCAAACTCATTGGCAATACAGTCCCCAATAACGGTGCCTCTCAAGGAAGGACCTTCTTTCACAAGGTCCAGTGTTTTACCAAGGAATTCACTGGTTGAAATTAACTGATAGCCTCTGGTTCCTTAATCTTTGCCTATCGCTTAAGGTAATTATCACACTCTTGAAGAGTCGTAAAAGCATTACCTCCAGTATTTATTCTACAATATGGAAGAAATTTTGACATTAGTATAGACCTGGTTGTCCAGATATGAACAACCCTGACCATATGAGGATCCTAGATTTCCTTCTGGAGGGTCTAGACAAGGGTCTTAGCCCTAGAACCTTGCAAGTGCAAGTAATGGCTCTCGGTTCCCTTTTTAATGTCCGTCTTATAGGGAACAGATGGGTGAAAAGGATAATGTAAGGTGCAGATAGACTTAAGCCTTTTGTGAGAAAATCAGTCCCCATTTGGGACCTTAATGTGGTGCTAGAAAGTCTGTGAATCTCCCTTTGAGCCAATTCAGGAGGTCTTTCTTAAGAATTTATCTATTAAAGTAGCCTTTTTAGTAGCTATAACATCCGCCAGAAGGATTGGCGAATTACGGGCACTATCTTGTAGTTGGAGGATTGTATAGTATTTAGGATAGCTCCTTCCTTTTGTCCCAAGGTTGTATCCTCTTTTCATATGGAGCAGGAAAAAGTTTTGCCTTCCTTTTGTCAAAACTTTAAAAACAATAAAGAGCGGCACCTACACAATCTTGATGTATGTCGTGCAGTACTAACGTACTTACGAGTCTCACAAGCGTTTAGGGAGTCCGATAATTTTTTTCTTCAATTCCAGGGACGTAGCAAATAGAAGGTAGCGTCAAAGAACACCATAGCCAAGTGGATTAAAATAGCAGTGCAGGAAGCCTATAAACCCAGAAGCCTGTCGGCCCCGGAGTGGATAAGGGCGCATTCCACAAGGGCTCTTACTTCCTCATGGGCTGAACGTGGGAAAGCATCGGCAGACCAGCTTTGTAGGGCCGCGACATGGTCTAGTGTCCATACTTTCTCAAAGCGCTATCGCTTGAATCTCTATTCCAATAGGGAATTGGCCTTTGGGCGAAGGTCTTCCAGGCAGTGGTCCCCCCTAAAACTTGGCGATCTGGTATTACCTCCATGTGTGCTATCAGGATGGACGCTATGGTAAACCTGGAATTATTCTTACCGTTAATTCCTTTTCCATGAGTCCATCATGACATCACGTACTTACCCACCCTTGTAAATGTATATTGTGTATGTAAACATAACATTGTGTTAGTTTTTTCAGCAGCAATAATAGATTGGGCCACGTATCCGTTGGGATGATTTGAAGTCACTGGAGATGGATGGTGAGAGGTGGTCTTAAGAACCCTCCTTCTTCCTGTCCCAACGAGCTCAGGCAGGCGCAACCTCCATGTGTGCTGTCAGGAGGAACTCATGGAAAAGGAATTAACAGTAAGAATAATTCCGGTTATCACTGGATATACCATGGTCCTTTTATACAGGGCGTAGTCAAAAGACAGATCCAGCGCTACATCTCAGTACTGGTGTCCTATATTGACATAACGATAGTGTACTTGAATAGGAAGGCATGGATGCACCACATGTTGGTATGGCACACGGGCCCCTTGGGGCTGCGAAACATTGATTTCAGTTATGTGTTGTGGCCTCTGTAAGAGAGAGTAAAACCCAATTGCAAAGTTGAAGAGTAGCAGGTGAGAAGCATAAGTGGCCTCCTTCTCCTAGGATACATGCATGGAGCTGTCGTTGGAACTGTGGTCATTCCAAGGACAATCAATGTGGATCGGTACCTGAATCCCCTGCAGACGACGGTGGACAACTTCCTGGATGATCTGCCGCTATCATAGTAGAAGGAGACCACTTCAAGTACGCTTTCCTTACTTCAGTCTTAGCAGCGGTCCCACAGGACTATGGGCTGATTCACATCGCTGTTAGGGGTTTCTATTTTCCTTCTCCATTCTGGGAGCAGGAAAACAGCACCCTCTGACCGAACAGTTCTGTCTTCTGTCGGAACCGACTTCTTCCCTCCCATTGACTATAACGAGGGACTATTCAGCTTCCATCCAGCAGTGTGGCATTTTGCCAGATTTTACAGGGCAAAATAGCCCTATTTTCTGATGCTGATGTGAACGAACCCTCAGAGGGTCTCGGAAAGCGGATTTCTGCATCTCACATGCGTTTGGGTTTTACTCCCTCTCTTACAAGGGCCACCGCAAAATTGATCCGGACCCGAGCGCCATACCATCCTGTAGATCATCCATGCCTTCCTATTCAAGTATGCCATTGTTATTCCGGACACCCATATTGACATACAGTACTGAATCTGTCTTTTTGACTACACCCTGTATTAAAAAAAAAGGCAAAAAAGTTGAATTGCTGCTCTTGGCTACCAGTCGGACCAGTTATCTCACTGCGCTATAGGATGCCCACTGTAATCTTGACTCGTCATGCCTAACAAGATGCTACCAGGTGTCGCAGCAATTTTTCGGGAAGGAGGGGGCTGCGGCTAGATGGAGATGAATATAGTGCCGCCACGTCTGCGTGGCATAATCCTGAACCGCCAACGTTCCTACAATTTAGTCATGTATAAAAAGACTCATTATTCATCATTGATCAGCTCATAGCCTGCAAGTGAGACGCAGTATTCTCTGCAGCATTCAATCGGCATCTCTCTCCGTCTCCAATAACCCGATTCATCTTGGACTTCACGTCTCTCCGCAGTTTATGGCTTTGCAGGGAAATTGAATCAGTTTTGTTTTACTCGGCAAATAAAAGAAGCGTCAGAATAAAATGTATTGTAATCTGGTTGAGTTAAAACGCACCGTGCTCTGCGGAATAATTGAAAGTTCAATTAATGGCGTACAGTAAAACCTGTCTGTCTGTCTGCAGATGTATGACATGGCTTGGCGTGTCTGTAATGAGCGGCCGGCTCCTCTGACAAGATGTTTATGTCTCTCCCAAAGTTATCATGATTTTATGAGCTGCATGTGAGACAAATGCTCGCTGCCACTTATCATGTTTGAACAGTGAGGAATATTTACTAGCGTGCCGCGGTATATGAATTCGGAAATGGTAATCTATATTACAAGCTTTCCAGTAACATAAAGAAGATCCCATTAGTATAGGTTTCCGGTATATACACTTCAAATTCTGCTTCTGGAACAATGCTTCTTAAGGTGCCTATAAACCTTCAATAGCTGTCGGACTAATACTCTTTCGGCTAACGGCTATTTCTCCCGGATCCCCCATACACATGAATGCTTGGTAAAGATGAGTACTTATGGGGGTTCGTTGGGCAGAGAAGAGTAAGTCTAGTCTGGCAGAAGCTTATATCCAACTCGTGAAATTCGTTCTGCTTTCCCCAATATCATGTGTCAGGGGAGTCGGGAGGCCCCCCGAGCATGTTCAGCAATCAGCCGGTGACTTTTCTCTAATGTCTATATGGCTTTAAGCCCATAGTGACCGGCCTATTTTGTGCCCTAAGGACCACGTGGTTTTCATATTTACATTGATCATTGAGATAGCTATTTGTGGGCTTGTTTTCAGAGTTCTATTTTTTTTTAATAGCACTACTCTTTTTTTTATTTTTTATTACTTTTTTGGATCTGCATTGAATCTGCAATGCCACATTCTAAGGCCCAATGTCCATGGGTGGATTTGTATTACGAAGTCCACGTCTAGCACCCACGTAGACAATCCGCAATTCAAGCTGCCCATAGGTTAACATGGACGACCGCACCTGAATTAAAGCATGCGGATTTGATTTGCGGATCTTTGGATGCGGAAATTAAATCGCAGCACGCTCCACTAAAGTGCGGTTCCTGCACGGACAGCTTCCATTAAAGTCAATGGAAGCTATCCGATCTGTGGCCAGTCCGCAGCTGACACTCCACACAGGCCGCGGATTTCGCAGGAAGAGCAGGAGATTTTAACCCCTTAATGACATGGCCTATTTTGGCGTTGAGGACCAAGCGATTTTTTTGATATTTTTCCATCTCCATTTTTCAAAAGCCATAACTTTTTTATTTTTCCGTCGACGCGGCCGTATAAGGGCTTGTTTTTTGCGTAGCGAGCTGTAGTTTTTATCGGTGCCACTTTCGGGTACATAGACTATATCGTAAAACTTTCATTATTTTTTTTATGATAACAGGGGGAGAAAACGCATCAATTCTGACATAGATTTCTTTTTTCTTTTTTTTACAGCGTTAATCATGCAGCATAAATGACACACTAAATTTTTTCTGCGGGTCGGTACGGTTACAACGATACCAAAATTGTTATATTTTTTTTTAGGTTTTTACACTTTTTTGCAATAAAACCCCCTTTTTTTGGGAAAACTTTTTTTTTTTTTTCTCTATAGCTGCATTCAAAGTCCTGTAACATTTTTATTTTTCTATATACGGAGCTCTATGAGGGCTTATTTTTTGCGAGACGAGCTGTAGTTTTTATTGGTACCATTTTGGGGAATGTGCGGCTTTTTTGATCACTTTTATTGCATTTTTTGGGAGGCAAAATGCTAAAAATTAGCATTTTGCCTCTGTTTTTTAGCGTTTTTTTTAACGCTTTTAGTCGTACAAAATAAAAAGCATGTTCAACTTTTTGTACACTTCGTTACGGACGCGTCAATACCCAATATGTGGGGTTTTAATTTTTTTTCCCATTTTTTATGCTAATATTAGAAAAAGCATGAAAAAAGGGGGGTTTTTTACATTTTTTTTTTACATTTTTCTTTTTTTTACACTATTCGAGTCCCTCTGAGGGACTTACAACACTGTACCGATGATCGCTGTTATAAGGCATGGCAGAGCTACTGCTCTGCCATGCCTTATCGTTTGTACAGCGATTATAGGCATAGGCAATACAGGACGCCGGTGTCTGGCGTCCTGTTGCCATGGTGACATGCCGGGCTCTCGCGATGACATCGCGAGAGCCGGCCGGAGACACAGAGGGATCGCGATCCCTCTGTGAACTCTTTCTCTGCCGCGATCTACTTAGATCGCGGTAGGGAAGGAGTTAACAGCGGGGGGGCGCATCTCCGATGCCCCCCCGCTGTTGCAGCGAGAAGCCGGCTGTGACTGACAGCCGGCTCCCGCTGCGGGATAGCGCGGGATCTTATGTGATCCCGCGCTATCTCCAGGACGTACCGGTACGTCCTGTTGCGGGAAGTACCAGGCTCCCAGGACGTACCGGTACGTCCTGGAGCGGGAAGGGGTTAAAAGAGAAATCTGTACTGCGCATGTCCGACGGCGAGCCATCCGCAGTACAGATGTCCCGGAAGAATAGAGATCCGCGAGGACGCGACCTGCAGACACTGGTACACAGGGTCGCCGGGCAGGGCCGGATTCCGCTGCGGGTTCCTGCATGCAGAATCCGACCCACCTGAGGACATGAGGCCTTGGAGGCATAGAATTTTCTATTTTTCTGGCGATAGAGCTCTGTGAGGTCTTATATTTGTGGGAAGAGGTTATAGTTTTTATTGAAATTATTTTGGGTTATTTGTGACTTTTGGATTACTTTTTAAAGCATTTTTTGGGAGGCAAGCAAAAGAATAGCAATTCTGGTTAGTTTTAGAATTATTTTTACAATGTTCACCATGCGTGGTGAAAAATGTTTTTAGTAGTTTATCCATTAAAAAAGGGTTTTTGTTGGGAAAAAATGCATATATATATATTTTTTTTTTTTATTAAAATGTATTGAACCTTTTTTTACGCTAATTTTGCATGTGGACAATACTCAGCATATCATCGTAGAAGCCAAGTGGATGAGAGTTCAACAAATCAAGAAGATTCTCTCCTGCTCCATCTTCTCTCCGCTGCTGTACAGAGTCTTGCCAGCTCCCCTGGCCTCCTGTGATGATGTGCTATATAGACACATGCCCGCTGTTTAGTTTTGGTTTTGTTATAGATTTTGTTCTTCATGCAGAAAACTGTATAGGGCTGGAAACCAGGACTGAACTTGGATGGCACCAAAGGGGAAGGGGGGGGGGGATATGAGACGGAGACTCATTTTTGCATTGAGTTCGTCCCTGCCGGTATTTTACCCTGGGTCCAGGCATCATCCCTGGAGGGGAGCTTGCCACAACTGTGTGTAAAGTCAAAGGCATGCTGTATTATAGAGGTACTCTCCCTTTTTGAAGTAATGTTAGTGTGAAGCGCCATGTACTCTTCTACAAAGTGGGTTCCATCAGTGGACCTTAATTGTGAGCAGTGGCATCGCAGTGTCCTTCTGCCCTTGGCATTGCCTTGTGCGTGATGTCTGAATTGTGGGGGGAAAGAAAACACAATTTTTTTTTCACCTCCCTGTAGTCTAAAAAAAAAAAAAAAGCTCAATGTCATTTATTACTTTACTATATTCGTACAATGTGTATTGTGTCATTATGGTTATGATGGATTTGGGCTTCTCTTATGTGCCCATTGCAGGCCATATAACTAATAAGATAGGTGCTTGTCTGCCTTGCCTTCGTTGAGATTGATTCAGACAGTCTGGAGGATGAACCATCTTTCATGTGATGGCAAATCTCCATCACAAGGGGGGGTCACCAACATCATTTTCTTTTTTGATGGAAGATATGATCACCCGCTGTATTTTGGTCGGTGCAACCTTAACGCGATTCGATAGACGAATGAACGTTCTTGCCCGATCATCATGCTGTATAGAAGGCTCTTTAGAAGAGGACATCAAAATATTAGACAGATAGGAGTTTGCTCTTAAATTCCACATTGGTAAAATAAATCGATTTCAGTAAAACCGCCAAGTAATAATACCATTGTTTTTCCAAATAATATTCCGCTCTCATACTCGGCACTTTTTGGAGCAGCCATTTGTGGTTTTTGAGCTTCAGCTCTTCGGTGGTGTTTGGCTGGATTGTAGCTGAGCAACACTAGCCAGCCAATCTAGAAGGTATGGGGCTTACATTTTAGTCTCCCAGTCACCTTTTATATACGTTTTCCTGCCCCTTTCTTGACCATCTCGAAGGAATTTCGCTATTTTTTTTAATACCAGTATCCTACGCACATTGCTTAGCAGAACAGCATCAGATATTTGACTTTCAACTCCCCGAAGAGACAGTTCATGGGCTCTGGACTTTCATATAGGCTGTCCTATACTAGATCATGGCTGCAGTGGTGTTATTTCTGCTACCTACTCAACAGAGGGAAACAGGTGAGGAAGCCACAAGCGACTTGTAAGGAGAGTATGTGGCTATTAGTCATTTTTAGCAATATGTATGCTAAGTCAGGTCAAAAAAACCTATTTACTCTTGTCAAAAAAAAATAAAAATAGGCACCTTGAAGAAGTTGTCGGCATGGAATGAAACTTTCTATGTCTGATTGTAACATTGATATAAGTGGTAATATCGGAGCAAACTGATCATTTATTGTGGAAAACTGAACCCTTGAAGGGAGGCTCTAGGACCCTGTTGGGCCGACTCTAACTTGGATGCAAGATGTGATACAGGCAGGCATGGAGGTATACAGGTTCTGTATGGTGTCCTGCGGCATATCTGTCCACATATGCTGTAACTGAGCCTCTAGATCATGCAAGGTACTTTGTTGAAGTTGGCGTCTCAGGTGGTCCCATACATGTTCTATTGGAGATGAAGATGGTGACCGGGCAGCCACGTTAGTATGACAGTGTTGTGGGGGCTTCCTGTGACCCCCTTGTGTGTGCGGCCAAGCATTATCCTGCTGGAAGCCGCCATGAGAGGAACACATGTGGCTGCAGGATGTCCTGAACATATTGCTGAGCTGTCATTGTCCCTCGTACCACTACAAGGGGGGACCGACTGTCATATGCGATGGCCCCCCAGACCATCACACCAGCTGGGGGCGGTGTGCTGCTCCACAACAGTCAAGATTGAGGCGCTCACCCCTAGGTCTCCAGACCCGAACACGGTCATCATCAGTGCTCAAACTAAACTTGGATTCATCGTTGAAGACAACCCGGTTCTACTCCGTACCAGTCTAGTTTTGTAATTCATTATATCGCTGCAAATGGAGGCGACGGTGAAGGGGTGTCAAAGGCAGTACACATAATGGGTGCCATAAAACCAAATGTCCTTCAGCCAAGTGCATGGAAAAGGTTCAGACAGACACAAGGCTCTGTAATGATGGTGCCACCTGGTACGCTAAGTTTGGTCGCCTTTTGTGAGTGCCCTCGCACATCTAGTGGTCCTAACACCAGTCAGATTGTCCTTCGAGGTGGGCAATTTGTCGATACGACCATCCAGCTTATCCCATTCCAATAATGCGCCCCTTGTAGACTCTCGTAACGGGGTGAAATCTCTTCTCTGCACCGTAGAGGCGTCTAGTGGTCAAGAAGCTCTACACAAGCGGAAGAAGAGGTCACTACACACAAGGAGCCTCCGAGAGCCTTTTATCGACCAAGGGCGGAACCACTTTAGGGCCTCCGGTGACAAGACTGTTCATCTAATCCCACCACAACGCCAATCACTTGTATATCTGCCTGAGATGGAACTGCAGGCCGAGTTTTGGAGCAAAAAAGACAAATTCTAGGACCTCAATTGTTTTTTTTTTGACAGAGTATACATAAGTAATTTGCATTTTCACTCCTTTTTCCTTATTTTCACCCCAAGTCTCCCCTCTACAACAAATTTGAAATGAACATTTTTTTTCGAGTTGTTTTGTTTTGCAGTGAAGTTCTCCTCTAATATCTTATCAATCTGTTCAGATGGGGGTGACATTAGCAGCCTATGGTGGGAAGTCCCCAGTGCGCTCTTGGAACAACTCTTCTGAATGTTCATGTTTGCATTAAGTTTATTGTAATTGTTTCAGCCTTCACCTAATATGATGGAGTTGATTCTAATTACAAATGTAGAGCGGTTGTTTGTGTCAGTTTAGTTCCTGCAAATGATGATTAATTGTAAAGACTGTAATTTGAATGGAGACATGTCCCAGATTATTTCCTGGGGGGAACTAGTCTTTATACTGGTATTTGATTTGCCATATGCTCACGCTCCATATGCGGAGGAGTGATGTAAGCTCAGAGTCTGAAAAGCGGCTTCTCCTCCTGCAATCCAATAGCCTTCTCTTTATATATGTAGAAGAAGCTAGATAATATGTGGATGGATTCCAATCCTCTTATTATTGCAGCCTCTACTACAGTGATATTACTATGTTCTGTTTTTCTGACACCGAACTCTTATATACTCTACATAGATGCTTGGCTACCTGCAGCCACCACTAGGGGGTGATTACTGTCTAGTCCATTCTAGGCTTTGTTCTCATTCCATTGTAAGGGTCCTTTTTAGACGAGCCAATTTATCGTCTGCATCAGCGAGTGCCGTCACCGTTGGCTCGTTCAATCTCTTGCAGCCTGTTTAGACAGGCAGATACATCCTTGGCTCATGCAAAAGAGAAATCGCTTGAAATCATTCAATCTTTCGCATTCCCTGTATAAGTGAATGAGAGAAACTAAATGAGCGCTGTGTAAACCGAATGAGAAGTGAACGAGCCAACGATGGCTGCATAAAATGAACGACGAGCGAAAAGCAAACCATCCGTTCGCTTTCGCTTGTGCAATTTACTGTTCCATCTAAAATCACCCTATGGGCCCTCTGGTATTTTAGGGCCTTCAAGCAGGAGGGAACCCATCTAGAGGAATCGCTGTTATAGGCTCTCAGCCTCTGGAGTGACTAAGGAACGCACCGGTATCGGCGGCATAGTGGTTTTGTTCACCTGACTGCTGTTTCCTTGTAAGGGGAAATGGGTTCTATATACAGAGCTGCAGCAAGTCGGGCCAATGGCTTGCGCACTTCGTGAGGAGTCCAGCTTGCCATGCTTCCAAACTTTGAGAACGTTGGGGGCGTGGCCAAGCAGCCGACCTGACCGGCCGCATGTAAGAGGGGCTCCTGCCTAAACTGACCAAATAACAATCCTGCAGTAATCCTGAGGACTCCCAACCCCGACAGAGCAGCACCGGAGGAGAGGGGGAAGAGACCGGACCCTGAGGTACTTACCCCTGGTGAGCGGAGGACAGCGAAACCGGAGCTAGCGGTGAGCCTGTGGAGCGGGGGGCGCCGCCGTTACGGAGCGTGTGTCACCAGCCGACCGGCGGGCTCTGGACCAGGAGCTGCACACAGCGGAAGGTGAGAAGCGGAGTGCCTGAACCGCCGGCGGGACTGCGGAGTGCTGCGACAACTACCCGACACCGCTGCCAGAAGACCCTGAGGGTGAGCGCGGGAAGCTGCGGCCGCCATCTTGCTGAGAGGATCCTTGTCTGGTGAGCGACTCCTCGAGCCTGCCGCCCCCCTCTGCCGATACAGAGAGGAGAAAAGTCGAGCGCTGGGTGAGGTGTCCGTGGCGCCGGCAGCCATAGCAACGCCGGCGGCGGACTCGTAGCGCCGCGGCTGACACGGCCGCCATCCGGAGCACGGGGCAGACGGGCCCAATAGTGGAAGGCCGCACAAGGAGGCCGCATAGCGGGAGGAAAAGGGCGGGGGCGACCGGCGGCGCCGCGGGGCACTGAGGCGCTTATAAAGTGTCCCCCGGCAGCAGGGATCCGGAAGGAGACCACGGGGAGCCGCAGCTACCGCCACCATCTTGTGGGGCAGGCCCTATCAATAATAACCCGGACCCGACGAGCCTCTACTGAGATAAAGAGGGGAGCGGGCGCCGGGCAAAACAGCCCAAACAGCACAGACAGCCCTACACTTACCAAGGCCGACAAACCCAGTACCTGGTGGATTGGGCAGGCGAGCCTGGCGGCGAGAGGCCAGGAGAAAAGACCACACAGAGATCCCCTACCTGAAGGTGACAAGCAACACCAGCAGCAATAACCAGTTAAGTGTGCCAGGGGAGAAGGGGGAGAAAAGGAGCAGCAGTTATTATACCTTATATAAACAAGCCCCTAGAGAGTGGGACCCCCCCTCCCCCACAATACCCAGAGAAAAGACCAAAGAAATAGCCCCAGAGTACCCCCAAACCAAGGACGTAAGACCTGCAAGAGACCAATATTGCTGATAACAGAGAATAAAGCAGACGCCACGTGCGTAAGCTCTGCACCGAGTATACGGGTGAATCCAGCACTATAAAATACAGGCAGCAACCGAATACGCCACTAAATACCTCTGACAAAGCAGCATGGGGCCTACTAGGCAGAACGCTACAGCTGATAAATTAAAGGCATTTGCCAGAAATGAAAATCGCAGAGATGCAAGCTCCGACTCCGCGCAGCCGGCCCCGGGGGGCTCAACCCCTCCGACAAAGAACGCTAATCCAAACCCAACAGAAGGGACAGTCCAAACCCTACAACAACTGTCCGACCAGCTGCTGACAGCAATCCAGACATCCACGACTACTCTCACCAGTAAAATTGATGAAGTTAAGATGGATGTCAGTCTCCTCAGACAAGACCTTCAGAACTTAAGAGAAAGAGTCACAGCTACGGAAGATAGAATATCTACGCTGGACGACACTGTGCCCCCAATGTCAGCCGCAATAAGAGATCTTACGCAGAAGGCTGACTATTGGAGACAGAAAGCGGACGACCTCGAGAATCGCTCACGACGCAATAATTTGCGCATAGTCGGCCTGCCAGAAAGAACTGAAGGACAGAGACCGGAAGAATTCTTAGAGAAATGGCTCCGCGAACTTCTCCCTAACGCAGAACTATCGCAAGTCTTTGTCATCGAACGGGCGCACCGTGTGCCAATGAAGCCACCCATACCCGGCGCTCCGCCCAGACCGCTTCTGGCAAAGCTACTCAACTCCCGTGACAGGGACAACATCCTGCAAGCTGCCAGAAAGGGAGGACCCCTACGCCATGATAATGCCACAATCTCCATCTTTCCGGACTTCTCGGCGGACCTCCAGAAGCAAAGGGCCTCGTTCTTTAATATTAAAAGGCAACTTAGAGATCTGCAGCTTCCGTATTCTGTGATGTACCCAGCGCGGCTGCGAGTGATTGACGGAGACCGCACCCGATTCTTCTCTTCACCATCCGAGGCAGAAGAATGGTTGATCGCCAGACGAAGACCAGAGAGACTGTAATGTATATCAAACCCTAACCATTATTTTTGCCCTCCTCTAGATGACGAGACTTTCATACCATATACAAAGGGCCCAACAGGGCCGCCTAACTGTGCTGAGGGCTGCTGACCTGGGGGGGGGGGAACACCCCCTCCCCCCAGAGTGCCCCGGGCAATGGCTACCTCATGCTCGCCTCCCCCCTTCCCCTCCCCCCCCTAACTATTAATCCCCCCCCCTCTTTTTCTTTCTTATTATTATTTTTTCCCCTCTTCCGCCTTCTTTTCTCTTCCTCCCCCCCCCCCCCATCCTCCCCCACCCCTCCCCTCCCCCCCTCCCCCCCCCCAGATTCTCCTGTTCCATCCCGCCTCTCCGGAAGGGAGTCCACCTAACTAAAAACATAAGGCATGGTCGGTTCACACCACTGTACCAATAACCAAACAGAACCACAAGTATAGCGACGATAGAGCTATGCTAAGTTGGTTACCCCGAGTTAAAGTTAGCCACGAATACTAAAGCAACGAGGATATAGCCAGTATTCAAAACCTGTTTAGTTATAAGTTGTTGTAAGAGTTGTAAGTCGGTAGTACGCTACCATAATGTTTACAGAGTATATGTATCAGATGTTCAATGTTTCTCCTATAAATGTACTGAAGTGTGATTGCATGGCGGATGGGAGAGATGTGGCGGGGCGTGATGGGGGGTCTCCCAGCGGTCAAAACGACATAAACAATCTCATCCGGACCCAATTTAACCATCTTCGCCAATGGCTGAGATAACTTTTGTGTCCTGGAACGTCAGAGGCATGGGATCCCCCAGGAAGCGAGTCATGATAAACTCCTTAATACGCTCCTGGCGACCACATGTGCTGTGCCTACAGGAGACCCACCTCACGCCCGAAACCTCTAAATGCCTGCTAAAGCCATGGGTTCAGTGGTCAGCGCACTCACACCATACATCGTACTCCAGGGGGGTGTCTCTATTGATAGAGAGGTCCATCAGATGGGAGGTAGAACAGTTAAAAAGAGACTCAGAGGGTAGGTACATCTTTGTAAGAGCCAAAATAAACAATGAACCATATGTACTCCTATGTTACTATAACCCACCAACAACGTCAACAGCCCTGCTGGCAGAAGGCATACAATTTGCCTCATTCACACCAGATGTAACGACTATATGTATGGGGGACATGAATATGGTCATGGACCCACACCTGGACAGATTCGGGGGGGGTGCTCGGGGGGCGGGAGACGGGGGCCCGACCCGATTGGCCTCTGTGATCTCTGTGGCAGGATGGCTGGATTTGTGGCGAATATTCCACCCCCACCAACAGGAGTTTTCTTGCCATGCAGCCCATAATCATGCATTGAGCCGCATAGACTATATATTTGGATCCCCCTTGTTATTTACCAAAATAGAGTCCATAGAATTTCTCCCAAGAGGGGTCTCGGACCACTCACCGCTCTGCATGGTCCTCAAAAAACCAGGCCCCCCTGCAATTAGGAATCAGCGGATACACCCGTTCTGGCTCTCACTGCTTGGCCCAAATGACCGAATAACAGACCAAATTCAGATATACTACGAGGCGCACGAGGAGAGCCGGGATAGGACGCTGGTGTGGGAAGCCTTTAAGCCATACCTTAGAGGATGTTTTAAGTCCTCAATCACTTTCATTAAAAGAACCGCAGCTAAAGAGGAGGAACAGTTAGCGCAACAATGCCAACAACTAGAAAAAGAATTCATAGCCCGTCCCTCAAATGATAAAAGAGATAAATGGCTACAGGTAGGTAGAGAGTATCTGATGCATCTAAAAGAGAAGGCTCAGGGGAGGCTGTTTTTCACCCGCCAGTCCTTTTTCGAGCTAGGTAATCAGTCTAGTAAACTGCTAGCATATATGGCTCGACAGGAGACTACTTCTCCGGCTATACTAAGGGTCAAATCAACCGAGGACACAGTACTCACAGACCCCCAAGATATATTGGGAAGGTTTCAACAATTCTACCAAGACCTATACCAATCCCAGATTAATTATACTCCAGCAGAACTAGAGAACTACCTAGCCAGCATAGCATTCCCAATAATACAAGAAGCACATAGATCCCTATTAGATGGCCCCATTACAGTGGAAGATATACAGGAGGCAATGGAGGGCATGGCAAAAAATAAGACCCCGGGTACAGATGGCATACCAGTGGAAGTTTATCTTCAGTACAGAGAGGAAATAACACCACAACTACTCTCATTATATGAGGATATATTTGAGAAAGGACGTCTTCCAGAGTCGATGCTAGAGGCTAACATAGTCCTCATACTAAAACCTGAAAAGAACCCGGAGGAGTGTGGGTCGTATAGACCTATCTCCCTCTTAAATACAGACTATAAAATCCTCGCCAAGGTATTGGCTCTCAGGCTGAACCAAGCAATTAAGGATATTGTACACCCGGACCAATCCGGATTTATTCCGGGAATGTCTACGTCCGATAATATCAGAAGAACGCAGGTAATTACGCAGGTGGGACGGAGGTGGAGAAAAGGATGGGCCCTGGCCTCACTGGATGCCGCCAAGGCATTTGACTCAGTGGAGTGGCCATATTTGATGGAAGTTCTGCGGAAATTTGGGTTCGGGGAGCCGTTCATCAGGTGGGTCTCCATCTTATATACTGCACCGACGGCGAGAGTAATGGCAAACGGCATGGTCTCCACCTCCTTCCCACTCCACAGGGGAACCCGACAGGGTTGCCCACTTTCCCCCCTTCTATTTGCGATTGCTATAGAACCCCTAGCACTAAAAATTCGGCAACACGCATTATACAGGGGAATCCAGATCGGTCCCAGAGAAGACAAGATAGGATTGTATGCGGACGATATAATACTCTACATGTCGGAACCCCAGAACACCCTGCCCCTGGCCGTCTCCCAGATAGACGTATTCGGGAATTTCTCAGGTCTACGTATCAACTGGCAGAAGTCTACCCTTATGCCGCTGAGAGAGGAGGACTGGGGGGTGGGAGAGGTATACCATAACCTGCAAATTGTCCCCCAATTCAAATACCTGGGAGTTTACATTACCAGGGACCACACCCAAAGTTTTAATCTAAACATTGCACCCCTAATAACAACCCTGCAACTAAAATTAAAAGCTTGGAGCTCTCTGCCACTATCTGTAGCAGGGAGAATAAATCTTATTAAAATGATAATTCTCCCCAAATACCTATACCGGCTAGAGCATGCAGAAATAACTGTACCACAAAAATTCTTTAAAACCACCAACTCATTAATAACATCGTTCGTGTGGGGAAAGGCTAGAGCCAAACTCCGTATGGAAACTCTACAGAGGCCTAAAGAGCTAGCGGGGATGGCGCTGCCGGACTTCAAAATATACTACCTGGCAGGGCAGGTCCGATATATACGCCACTGGTTGTCGGGCGCCCCTCTCCCGAACTCCGAGCACCACTTGATGTGCTTCCTCTCGGAGGCATCCCTTTGGATCATTTTGGAAAAACCAGGGCTGTTGACGAAACCAATGCTACCCATCCACAGGCTCGCGATAAGTGTGTGGAGGACATGTAGGAAACTGACGGGGCAGGAGGACACCCCCCTGGAAACCCCCCTATGGAACAATAGAGCGTTGCCGCATTTGTTGAACCTCCCAGACAAACAATTTTGGCTAAATCTGGGAATCACTACATTGGAACACCTATACATTAACGGAACACTAGTCTCCTTTGAGCAATTGCAGCAGATATACCAGGTACCTAGAACAGGATTTTTTAGATATCTGCAACTCAGACATGCATTGACTGCGCAATTCCCAGAACCCAGAAGACCCTTCTCCACATATCCATTAATAGGCATACTGCGCACACAGGGCCCTAGGGGCTTAATCTCAAAGCTATATACACACTTGTTATACTCTAAGATCCCTGGTACACAAATGGTGGTAATGGAGAAATGGAGGGAACTTATACCAACACTGACTGATGAGGACTGGGAGACCGCAATGGCCACCTACACCAGGGTCTCGCCAGCCGCGAACAATAAGCTGACTCAGTTATATATCTTACATCAGTGTTATCTAACACCAACTAGACTCCATAAAATGAACAGATCAGTGTCCAGTCAGTGTCACCGATGCAGCGCTACAAGCGCAAACTTCAACCACCTAATATGGGGATGTCCAAGGGTATACACGTATTGGGAAGAGGTCACAGAGTTCCTGACCCAACTGACGGGAATACCAGTACCGCTGGATCCAGCAATGTGTCTGCTAGGGATCATAGATGAGGAGCAATGGCAACATTATGATAAAATATTCCTCACTAAAGCATTATTTTATGCCCGCAAAGTCATAGCGCTGAGATGGATGGACAGGCGCCCTCCGACAGCTACAAAATGGCAGAGTATTATCAATACCATCCTACCATACGAGAAAATAGTCTATAAAAACAGGAAACACCCTGAAAAGTTCGACAAGGTGTGGGGGACTTGGTGCGGGACAACAAGCACAAACCTCACGCAAGAAATGTTCCAAAATTTACTAAGACAGAGTACACCCAGATTTGGCAGGTAAAATGAGCAATAATGCTACGAATATTACAGATGTATGTACTGAGAAAGGCTGAGTAATTGTAGAAGAAATGTAACACACTTGAGTGCTGAATACTGTTACCAAAGAATTCTCTGTTGCATGTAAAGTTTAATCACTTGTTAGTGTATGTAAATGCACACTGTTTGAGAAATTGCTTATTCATGTGATGTAAAATACATGCTGTTCAATAAAAACGAGTTTAAAACTTTGAGAACGTTAACAGATGGACAAAGATAACACATCCTCATTTGAGGACGATAGGAGATAAATCTGACTTTAAATGCCCTTTTAGGCAAAGATGATCGCTTTTGAGCGATCATTTTGCATAAACTACTAATTGGTACTAATGCCAATTAGTAGCTTATTATTGCATGTGAGCCACCCGGAGCTATATTCAGAGAACAACGGGTGGTCTGTTCTCTGAATACATTCCCTTTGTTCTGCTGCGGGGCTGACAGCTGAGACAATATTATCAGCACTCCCTGCGGAGAACAGAGTATGAAGTCCCTGCTATCATCTCTTCTGCCCAACAATAGATTTTATGCTGAACATAAAATCATCTTTTGGCAGAAAAATGAACGATCGGAACATTTACAAGCAACGATTATTGCTTTCCAATCCACTTTCTGACGTCTTCCTACATTCTGATTGAAGCTTGTACAGCTCCAATGTCAGAGGACATCCGACAGGGTATTCTTACCATCTATTGCCAGCCACTCCGCTGTCGGAGCCTATCCGGTGCGCGCACACTGGCTTTAGCCAGCAGATGGCACTGTTGTATAACAGCAAAAAGAGAAAGCCTTTTAGGAAACCCTGAATCCAAAATTGGATTGGAAAGGGTTAACTTTTATCCACCCCTTTGCAAAGCATAGCAGACTACCCTTTCCGATACGGTGGGGAAAAAGGTTATTCCAATGCATACTTTCCCAGCGTAGGCTAAAAGGATACAGTTTTTGGCTTGCCTTGAATACGCAGGGGCTTATGGACACGGTGGCGGTGTACTGCAGGGAAAAGTTGCAAATGGCACTGGTTGTTTTCCCAAACCGCAAAGTGTGCAAAGGATCAAGGAATGAACAAGAACATCCAGTCCGTGGTCCTTCCAGATCTATAATCCCAATGAAACTGTAGAGCGATGTCTGCATACCGTCACGCTGGAATGAGGACCTACAGACATCCCTCTGCTGTTACGTCAGTGGTATACGTTAGCCTGAGGCGGACCCTGCTGATAGTCGTGTACTTCTGCGCACCAGATATGCCCCTTTCTGGGAGACGTCACCGGATGCCATACTCTGCTATGCCATAAGGATCATACAGTACATATGTGAATGAGCATTAAGTTTTGTCGTTCCCCCTTCTTTTATATGAGATGAGAAGTTAAGGTTTGTCTCCTTATGGAGCAGGAGGGACGTAAAATGCATTGGTGTTTCCTGCTAATTAGATGGACTTTAGTAATGTCTTACATTCGCGCTGGAGTCGATCACGCTACACACTGTATGTACTTTCTGTTTCAGACATATATCCCTGACTCTTCCTGCCACGTTTCGCGGAAGAAATAACACCCGGCCAGACTTCGAAAATCAGCAGTCCAACCTGTATGCGATATCCGGTAAGCAAGCCATCAGTGGCCGTTTTTCTGCGATTTATGTGATGTTTTTATAGATTTTTTTTTTTTTCATCCTTTCATTGTATTTTACTACTTTGGCTTCGTACACAACTATGGTGCGGGTTCCTTTTTCCTGCTCTGTTATGGGAGCAAGAAAACTGAATCCACTGCTCAGAACAGATCCCATTGGCTATAATCGGATCCATTCAGTTTCCGTTCATCTGGGATTTTACAGAACAAGTAGTGTTACACGCAGCGCTATTTAACCCTGTGAGAACCAGTCAGATCCTGTGAGCCCCATATCCTAGACTTATGGACTTAGAGGAGCGGACACGCTGAATCCAGTGATGTATGTCTTATACTCTCCTTCCGTGCCGCTCTCACGATATGTGCTAAGTTCCCGCTGAATGTGCCCGGTGGACTACTTCTGTGTGCACATAGAATGATAGGACTACATAGTGCGAGCAGAAGTAGTCCACCTGGTGCATTCAGCGGGGGCTTGGACAGCGTGAGAACGGCAGGGAAGGCGAGTATATGACATCTCTGGATTCAGTGTGTCTGCTGCTATGAGCCCTTACGTTTAGGTTAAGGGGCTCATAGGAGCTGATGGGCTCCTTTTAACGGAATTCGATAACGGAGGCTCCGAACAGAACCTCAGAAGCTAATGTGAGTGTTGGATTTAAACATGCATGTGTAATGGTGCTGGTCAGAACATGTATGCCATTCCTCCTCCAGTATAGTGACCTGAGTTATTCACCTCGTCCTCACTGGTATTCTGCTTGTCCTTGCATCTCCCCTACTGCCTATTCTCCTCTTGTCTTTGCTACACTACCTCCTCTATGGCCCAGCCAGCTACTTCACCTGGTTCTGCAGCAGCTGAGGCCGTGTACTGTACATGAATAGCCCTCTTGTTGGGGAAGTAGTCTCTGAAACAAAAATGATCTATTCTCTCTTAATGCAGTTCTGCGGTACTATAGCTGGCGTGGGCCTTACATAGTAAACTGCTGCAGCTGCTGCGGAACCTCATGCACTTATTGCTGCAGAACCTTCTTCAGGAAAAATGGAGAAGATTCATGGGTTTCAATCCATAAACACTTCGAACTCCTCTGTCTTTGTCTAAAAAAAAAAAAAAAAAATGTTTTCAGTAACTGAGGGGTAAAATGTAGATTACTATAAAGTCTCGTGTCTTCATGGTTCTATCTGTTAAACTCCTCGTTGACGTCTTCTCTCCTGTATTTAAGTGTGTGTCCGAATAACCGCTTTATTCCCTGTAGATTATAGAAAAGTCTCTACTTGATGCTCCAATAACATGGATAATATTCATTGCAGTTCCAACTTTTGAGGCTTTTGGCAAAAAAAAAAGCAGAGGAATCACATTTTTTTTGTGCGATATTTAGACCTTGGAGCGCCCTCTAGTGCACAAAGAGAGTTATGTCTTGTATTTTCTCTGCACAGACCTTATGAATAGAAATGAGTATCAGCATAGGGTGTTTATACTGCGAGAAGTCGATAAACCGCTTGCATTACATAAATTCTCCTTTAGGCCGGTCTCACATGACCGGATTTATATTGCAGATTCTGTGATCGGCGTCTGCACGGACTTTCCTTGGCAAAACGCAGGCATTGAAAGGCATGTAGTCTTCATTTTTCCTTCACACTCACAGATATGAATTGCGGAATCTGTGAGTGGAAGAAAAAATTGCAGCATGCTTTATTTTGCCAGATCAATGGAGGCGTCCAACTTGCAGCCCGTATTGTGTATGAGCTGCGGGTACCCGAGTCCCCGCTAAGCGACGGCGCAGGAAATACAAGCAAAGCACAAAAAACTGTATTGCACATGACCGCTGGTGAGCCTCCAGGGTCATCCGCAGTACAGTTAATTGAGGTACGTAGGGTCACTGGCTGGAGGTACGTAGGGTCACTGGCTGGAGGTACGTAGGGTCACTGGCTGGAGGTACGTAGGGTCACTGGCTGGAGGTACGTAGGGTCACTGGCTGGAGGTACGTAGGGTCACTGGCTGGAGGTACGTAGGGTCACTGGCTGGAGGTACGTAGGGTCACTGGCTGGAGGTACGTAGGGTCACTGGCTGGAGGTACGTAGGGTCACTGGCTGGAGGTACGTAGGGTCACTGGCTGGAGGTACGTAGGGTCACTGGCTGGACGCACGTAGGGTCACTGGCTGGAGGTACGTAGGGTCACTGGCTGGAGGTACGTAGGGTCACTGGCTGGAGGTACGTAGGGTCACTGGCTGGAGGTACGTAGGGTCACTGGCTGGAGGTACGTAGGGTCACTGGCTGGAGGTACGTAGGGTCACTGGCTGGAGGTACGTAGGGTCACTGGCTGGAGGCACGTAGGGTCACTGGCTGGAGGTACGTAGGGTCACTGGCTGGAGGTACGTAGGGTCACTGGCTGGAGGTACGTAGGGTCACTGGCTGGAGGTACGTAGGGTCACTGGCTGGACGCACGTAGGGTCACTGGCTGGAGGTACGTAGGGTCACTGGCTGGAGGTATGTAGGATCACTGGCTGGAGGTACGTAGGATCACTGGCTGGAGGTACGTAGGGTCACTGGCTGGAGGCACGTAGGGTCACTGACTGGAGGCACGTAGGGTCACTGGCTGGAGGCACGTAGGGTCACTGGCTGGACGCACGGCCAGTAACCTTTAGGCCCCGTATGGACCAAATGTATAGCAAGGAAGAAAAATAGAAGAATACAGCGCTGAAATGAAATGTAGATATAAGTGCAATCACTTCACTAGGGAGGTGCAGGGGAAACCCAGAGGCTCTCGACTAACCCCCTTACAACCCAAGTCCACTTTGTACCAACAACCTTAGGGATCATCCGGCTCTCATCCAATGGTATATAAATCCAAAAAGTTTACTGCAGGTCATCCACAAAGGAACACGGCCTCTAGTTCTGCAAAGCGCTTCGGAAGTAAAATGTGACACTCGTACTCCATAACTGTCTGCTTGAGAAAGGCGGCCTGACTGTTACATTTTACTCCCGAAACGCGTTGCAGTACTACAGGCTGTGTTCTTTTATTGAAGTCCGGTAATACCTTTCTTGGATTCATCTACCATCCGAAGCGAGCCTGATGAGGCATAGGTTGTTGGTACAAAGTAGACTTGGGTTGTAGGGGGTTAGCGGAGTACCTTTGTTTCCACTGCACCTCCCTGGTGAAGTGATTGCACTTGTAGATTCTCATTTCATTTGTCTACTGAAGGCTGTTTCTCTGAGTGTTGTATTCTTATATTTCTCCTTGGTAAATCCTCAAGTCATGAAGAACAGATTAGTGGCGATCAGTTGAAGTGACATTGTAGCGGTCGGCCATTCACGTCAATGAGAAAGAGCTGCATTACCATATCAGGCCACTACTGTTTGGTCAGCTGCAGCCCTTCACATCAGCAGATCAGCGTGGGTACTGGATGTCAAACTGCTCTAATCTGCTATCCTGAATATAGGTCTTCAGTAGTCTTCAACCACTTTGGAACGTGGTCTTTTTTTTTTTTTTTTTTTTTTTACATTTTCAGCTTTTCCTCCCCACTTTCAAAAAATCATAACTCTTATTTATCCATTGATGTAGATGTATAAGGGCTTGTTTTTTTGCAAGGCGAGTTGTATTTCTTAATTTTACTATTCAATGTACCATGTTATGTACTGAAAAACTTTTGAAAAAATTCCAAATGGGGTGAAATGGCAAAAAACCCACAATTCTGCCATCTTTAATGGATCACTTGTTTCTATGGCGTACACACTGCAGCAAAAATAGCATAACTTTATTATATGGGTCCGTACGATTAGGATGATACAAAATTCATGGTTTTTTTTTTTTAGTGTTTTGTCAACATTGTTGTGTGAGTGCTTGTTTTTTGCGGGACATCTGTAGTTTCTATTGTTACCATTTTGGAGCACATACAACTTTTTGATCACTTTTTATTATATTTTTTTCTTGGAGATGGGACAACCAGAAAAGCACAGCTCTGACATTGTGTATTTTCTTTTTTTGCCGGTGTTCACCTTGCGAGATAAATAATGCATTACTTTGGTAGATCGGACTTTTACAGACTCAGAGATACCAAATAAGTGTTTTTGTTTTTTGCTTTTTTATTATAAATATGGGAAAGCTTTTTCTTTTTAATTTTTATTACCCTTTTATGTTTTTTTATTTATTAATTTAATAAAACTTTTCTGCTCATACGATTTATTGAATTTACTTTTTTTTACTTGAACCTGCAATATAATGTAATACCGCAGTATTACATTATACCACGATCTATCAGGCTATCTATTAAGCTGCGCCATAGTCATGGCTTCATAGACAACTTACAATGGCAGCCCTGGGGGCATTCAGAAGGCCCTCGACTGCCATGGCAACTGAATGGCACCCAACAATCTTATCATGGGGGTAGAGGGGTCCGTTCAGAACTCCCAAACTCCGATCGGGGTATTTAAATGCTGCTGGCAGAATTGACTGCAACATTTAAATTCTTAAGAGCCACAATCAGGGGCAAATCCATCTGCTAATTTATAGGAAATAAATAGAGATGAGCGAACCTACTCGGCCACGCCCCTTTTTCGCCCGAGCGCCGCGATTTTCGAGTACTTCCGTACTCGGGCGAAAAGATTCGGGGAGCGCCGTGGTGAGTGGGGGGTTGCAGCGGGGAGTGGGGAGGAGAGGGGGAGAGAGAGGGCTCCCCCCTGTTCCCCGCTGCTACCCCCCATTCCGCCACGCCGCCCCCCGGTGCCCCCTGAATCTTTTCACCCGAGTACGGAAGTACTCGAAAATCGCGGTGCTCGATCGAGTAATTACTCGAAACGAGTACGTTCTCTCATCTCTAGAAATAAACATCTGGGTCTGTTTTTTAGCAGCACAACAGTCCAGAACTCTTGGAAATTTTCCTTTTGATGCGCTATCAAAGCGGGCTGTTGCTGTTTCCAGCGCTGTCCACACTGACAGCAATGCCAGGCGTCAGCTAATCGTCGAGGATCCTGAGTGGCAGACCTCTATTGATCATCTATTGATGACCTATCTTGAGGATAGGTCATCCATAGGAAAGTTTCCAAAAGTCCCGGACAACCGTCTTAAAGTGTAACTGTCATTTCCAAAAACGTTTGACACATCAGGAAACATGTCAAAAGTTTTGATTTAGTAGGGGGCAGGGTTCTGAGACCCCACCACCACCCACATTGATCGCTTGAACAATGCAGCAAAAGCACTGATCCAAGCTTTATCACTGCTCTCTAGCTGAAAATGAACTCAATAGAAAGTCTTTGGCCCTGTCATCAGCGGGCAAGCAGAGACCCCGCTCAGATGAAAGCATGTGCTGCTTCGTTCTCGCGATTGAATAGGGGAGGTCTCCGTACCCAGACCCCCAGCGATCAAAACTTATGACCTGTCAAAAGGTTTTGGAATTATTTTTTTTCTTTTATGGATTGGGTAATATATCTAAAAAAAAATTTTTTTGGAGTACGCTATGTTCACTATGAGCCTCTGTCGGGATTGCTATCACGTTTGACATTAGGAAAAGGGCAGCGTGTGATGATATTTTTGCCATCAAAATTATGGAAACCTCTACTAGATCCATTTAAAGTTATGGTGCTTACAGTTTAGGTGGCAGGGAGTCCGGTGAGCTGTGTCTCATATTCATCCGTGTCCCCTGGTAAAGTCAGCACGCAAACCGCGATGCTCGTAGGCATGAGCCCCTAAAGTCTTGCACCTTTGGTTTGTTTGATTGATGTGTATAGAATTACCTAAAGCAGGCAAATAGGGTAGCCAAACAAAACCTTTTTAAGCAACAAGTGCGATATCAAATTTTGCCAAAAACACAAAATATGAAGCACAATTAAACGTGCATTTTAATTCAATGGAGAAAGGATGGGGCGATTGGTAGGCAGAAACGATGCAAAAATACCTACAACCACGCAATATTTTGGCTTTGTTCAAACTAGCGTCAGTTTCCATTTTTAAAAGGGGATGTTTAAGTTAAGGAAACCTCCGTCAACAGCTCCCCCATGCGTTAAAACAACAAATCAGCAGATACTCAACTCTCTCCTATGGTCCTCTGCCGCTGGCACTGGTCTCCTCTGTCTTTGTTTGCAGGCTGCTATGACATCCCATAAACCTGCTGTAGCAGCCAACGACAACGCTCATCCATCATCGCTGAGCGTGGTCATTGGCTGCCGCAGCTTGTTTTGTAGACAGGCTCAGGCTGACTGCAGGCTGCACAGTGACATCACAGGGAGACCGGAGCTGCCAGTGGGAAACAAGTGGGGCAATGGTGAGTAACTGCTGATTTTTTTTATTTTAATGCATGGGGGACCTGGTGTTAGGGGGTTTCATAGAATGGTAGAGTTGGAAGGGACCTCCAGGGTCATCGGCTCCGGGCAGGATCACTAAATCATCCCAGACAGATATTTGTCCAGCCTTAGTTTGAACACTTCCATTAAAGGAGAACTCCCCACCTCCCGTGGCACCCTGTTCACTCACTGATCCCCCTTACTGTCTAATATCTGATCTGTGTCTCCTCCTTTTCAGTTTCATCCCATTGCTTCTAGTCTTTCCTTGTACAAATGAGAATAGGGCTGATCCCTCTGCACTGTGACAGCCTTCAGATATTTGTAGACAGCTTTAAGTCTCCTCTCAGCCTTTTTTGCAAGCTAAACATCCCCAGATCCTTTAACCGTTCCTCATTGGACATGATTTGCAGACCGCTCTCCATCTTGGTAACTCTTCTCTGAACTTGCTCCAGTTTGTTGATGTCTTTTACTTAACTCGGGCAACCCCTTTATTAGAAGCCATGATGTTTGATGGATCTAATGCTGCCAGATGGACCTCAGTTGAAGTTAAAGGGAGCCCGTTATCTATAAAGTCATTAAGTAAGATGGTGCTTATAGTTTAGGTGACATGGAGTCTGCGGAGCCTCTTTTCATACTCACTCGGCCCCCGGCTCCTGCAGTATCCCTCAGCAAAGTCAGTGCGTGCACCGCAAAGGCTGTGTCCGCACTGTCAGTCATCTCTATGGGAGTGTGTGTGTGCAGAGCCGCCTGAGAAGACTCACAGTAGAAATCCGTTCGTGGGCATTCGCCCTTAGAAATACCATGTATAAAATCCCAAGTATTTTTTTAATACGCTATCAAGAACAAAAAGCTGGAAGCATACATACAAGACAACATAAGACACGAAAGTGCCCAAATAATAAAAAAAATGTATACAAATAATCATAAATAATGACAAACTCCCACTTCATATATATCGGCATATAGACATAAAGTGCCAAGTGTATGTTGGAATAAATATACATATGAATATACCGCGAGGAGAGCATACCCACCACACCTGACGTGTGTCCCTTAGATCTTCATCTGGGCTATTTAGCCAAATTCACTGCACGGTTCATGTAACGGCCTATTCAATTTACCCGCCAATCCCATTCTAATGTTAAGCATTGAGCAGCTGTGTGTTCACCGATCAATGGCTACTAAAAGTCCCACTCCTTGCGTGCATACCGGTCAGGCACATGACATGCAGCGTCACAACGATGATGCGCCGTCATCGCTACCACTGTCAAGCATGCGTTTAGCCGCCTATTTCGCCATCTTTTTTCAAGGTAACAATAACAATTATAAATGGAAAAAATATATATAAAGTAAAAAAAAAAAAATATATATATATATATATATATATATATATATATATATATATATGAGGACATATAGAAATATATCTAGACAGATATAATTCATATATAAATGTGGCTAAAGAAATTAGTAATAAAAATGGTAAATAATGATTAAAAAAATTAATTAAAAAATATGTGTGCGTGTGTATGAGTATATAATATATATCCACATGCATCTCCCATCTAAGCACCTTGCATTAAACTTGGCCAAGTAAACAATTTGCACATAACTATAAAATCACAAGAAATACCAAATGCAAAGCAGAAAAAAAAGATAAAACTAACAAAAAGGGAGCAAAATTTGTTATTTTCATTTAATCTATTTGGTGCAATAGTATTGAAACGATGAATCCAAGAAGTTTCACGTTGGGCCAATCTTCTTTTCCAATTTCCACCTCTTATACCAAACAAAACACGGTCAACGCCTTTTACTTGGAAGCCAGAAGGATCCCAGTCATGGTGGCACTTAGCGTCATGGAATAGTCTTCATCCCATGGAGGTCTGCTTTTTCTGGAGCAGCTTGAATGTGCAGCACAGGCTCTACGACGTAATTCCATGAATGTTAAACCA
Source organism: Eleutherodactylus coqui (assembly GCF_035609145.1). Taxonomy (NCBI): domain Eukaryota; kingdom Metazoa; phylum Chordata; class Amphibia; order Anura; family Eleutherodactylidae; genus Eleutherodactylus; species Eleutherodactylus coqui. The sequence goes on from NC_089846.1 coordinate 30,700,892, forward strand.
ATATAGATCTTCTTATTACCTGGACATATCACTTAATACCCAACGCCCTTGGTACCACAATCAATATAATGCATAATAAGAAATTCTTCTGACCCTCACGAGTCCACAAACATACCTGCTCTTTCAGTACCTGCTCCACAGGAAACGCATCCCCATTTGGGGCCTTTTAGACCCAAATAATTCAGCTGGTTACTCACCTGCATGATATGTGTGAATCAAAAGTTGCCATAAATTTGTTTTAACGTCTATTTGTAATCTTCTGTTTTACTGATAAAGTCTTATTTTTGGTAACATCTGATCTTAAATAGGACAGAGCTTCACCAATACCGTCTAAACTTTGCCGTATCGAGAGTTATACCCCCAAATTAATCTCACTTCCTGGCTCTGAGTTTGAGGTAAGCTAGGTTTAGAATACATCCATTCAGAATGTTGCACGTTCTTCGCACGGTCCGCAGCCCATTTAATTGATAACCTATAATACCTGCGTTGAAGAGATCTTCTTAACTCCCCATCCTAATGGTTGTATAGATCCTTCACTGGAACATATCCATCGGATACGTAAATATTGACCATTTGGAATGTGCTTAATGAGATGCGGCGGATGTGAAGATGATGCGTCTAACAGTCTTTTGGCAAATAGGGAAGATCGAACAATATCTTTCCATTGCCACCTATTGGAAAGCCGCATTCCTGCAAGTTATACAAGCGTTATAACAATGACTAAGAGTTGTTTAGGGGGTTTTGCACCTCGTCAGTGTGCAGTAGGTTTCTGGCTTGGCTAGTGAGAGGCCTATAAATGTGGGTCGGGAAGGGTATATTTCTCATTAAGCAGAGCACCTAGAAGCTGTGTGAGAAGATGTATCCATTTGGAGGTCAACCTGTAAACGAAGATCCAAAAATTCAATCATCTGACAACCGTACTTAAATTTCAATTTAATATTATAGTTCTGATTGAAATGTACCGTAAAATCCTCCACTTCCTGAATTGATTCCTGCCAAATCATCATGGCATTATCAATTAATCTGCCTCGGAATTGTACCCCATCAACCAACAGGCATGGATTTGTCTATAAAAAATCTCCCTCTTGCAAAACCCATTGGAAAAGGTTAGCATATGAGGGTGCACAAGATGTCCCCATAGCCACCCCCTGGAGCTGGAGCTAGAAGACTTTGTGGGTAAGAACAAATTCCAATGCCTATACAATGAAGCCCTGCATATCCAGACTCAACCCACTCAGAGAAACATCGTAGTGGCAGAAATCCCATCCAGATGTCTAATGGATGAACACAGATTTAATATCACGTTACCAAGAACATTTCACTCTCAAGTTGGATGCAATCTAATTTACGGAGTACATCACCTGTGTCCTTCATATTTTACTTTAGGTAATTTCCCACCAAAGGGCTTTTTTTCTATCCTACAAACTTCTGGCGTGTTCAGAGGATATGCGATAAATGTCTGATAGGTGACAGTTCAACCTCTGGGATCTCCAACTATTAGGAGAACAAGAGTCCCTCTACCCTTTGTTCTGCCAAGCAAGTTGACGAACATGGCTGTCTCCATCCAGGTCTACAGGGGTTATAGGAGTATTCCCAAGATCACTTTAGCGGCTCATTGTGTTTAATGTCTAAAATCATTAAGCTTTGAAAATAAACCCATTTTTAATGCCCCAATTCTGACTTCTCACCCCCTAAACATCCCATCCCCACTCTCTGTATACTTCTAGTTGCTCCTGAACTGAGTCTTCAGTAGTTCCTCGCTCTGGTTGGGCAGGCTCAGTTCAGCCTGCTTTTACTTCTGCGTTGGGTGAGCATGTGCAGAGCTGGCTGTGTCTCTGCTCTCTCTCCTCTGCATTCAGTAAGCTTAGCTCAGCATTTCATATGCAATGGTGCAATTCAATTGGTCTTATCATGGCTATGATAGAGAATAATGGCAGAACTCCATCCCTCTTCATATTGTATAGGTCCAGGGGGAGATTAAAGTGTTAATCTGCTCCAATTAACCCTTTCGGTGCAGAGTAGTTTTACTGATGATTGCATAGAGGTGAGAGGCGCCAGCAACCAGGGGGTGTTACAGATGCTTTGGGGAACTGTTGTTTCCCAGTTAGAGATGCTGATCATGTGACTGAGCAGAAAGACCGTTCTATTTGCCCAGTGAAGAAACCTTCACCAATAGAAGTAACAGTAACTAAATACATAGAAGGGGGGCACATATAAGGCCCATTTGGGCATGTGGCATTCTATTTAACGATTTTAGGAAAGTATTGAGCTTTTAACAAAAAATGTTCGGTTGTCGGATACTCCTTGTAAAAAAAAGTAATGGGGTGGGGCTTTAACTAATATCCTATAGACGTGCCATAAATATTCATGATTGGAAACCCCTTTTAAAGGAAGTCTGTCACCTGATTTTAGTGATACGAGTAAGTTACATATATGCGCTGTTAATCCATAGATACCTTCCCTCTTCAATAGTTTTGCATGCCATATGGAAATTTGCCCCAGACCGTCCAATAGGTGGTCCTTCCGTGCTCGCTTCCTTCCCATCGCCTGAAAAACCACCCCTTTCTATCCTTAGTGAAATCTCTAAGGACAGAAAGGGGAAGTTATTCAGGCAGTGGGAAGGGAGCGAGCCTGATGCGCAGACAAGAGGTAGACCACCTATTGGACGGTGCGGGTTTAACTTGCATATGCTGCTCAACACTATTGAGGAGGGATATCTCAGGAATGGTAATCCACTGGAAACTGATAAAGTATCTATGGATTCATCATAACAGCACATGTAACTGGATAATCTGCTCGTATCACTAAAATTGGGTGACAGACTTCCTTTAATTTCGGAATGTTGCCTAATTTACCAATTATCCAATTCTGACTTCTCACCACGTAAACATCCCACTCCCACTCTCTGTATACTTCTAGTTGCTCCTCAACAGAGTCTTCAGTAGTTCCTCGCTCTGGTTGAGCAGGCTCAGTTCAGCCTGCCTTTACTTCTGCGTTGGGTGAGCATGTGCAGAGCAGGCTGTGTCTCTGCTCTCTCTCCTCTGCATTCAGTAAGCTCAGCTCAGCATTTCATATGCGATAGTACAGTTCAATTGGTCTTATCATGGCTATGATAGAGAAATGACATCTCTGAGGACAGAAAGGGGAAGTTATTCAGGCAGTGAGAAGGGAGCGAGCCTGATGAGCAGACAAGAGGTAGACCACCTATTGAACGGTGCTGGTTTAACTTGCATATGGTGCTCAACACTATTGAGAAGTGATGTCTCAGGAATGGTAATCCACTGGAAACTGATAAAGTATCTATGGATTCATCATAACAGCACATGTAACTGTATAATCTGCTCGGATCACTAAAATTGGGTGACAGACTTCCTTTAATTTCGGAATGTTGCCTAATTTACCAACAGCTGTGATCTTTTGTCTTGTATGTAACATTCTTTTTTGTGTCTGCTGTGAAAATTGAGCGTGGAATTGCTGAGTGAGCAGTTGGACAAGTGCGAGCCAAGGAGGTCGCTGGCTTCATCTGGAACTGGAGCAAATTGTGTTAGAGACTGATTTTTATCATTTCACTGTTGAAAAGACAAATTGTCTGTCAGGATAAAGTATATATTTCATATATAGACGTGGTATGAGTGCGAAGGGAATCGGAGGGGCACACCGGCTCTATTGTATTTATAGGTAACCTGTTCAGGTGAGGAAATTTAATCTCTTCTGGTCTGAGAAATGAATGGGGTTGACTTGTCTTGAAGGGTTGAGATAGTGAGATGATGGACCTGACTAATTGGATAAAGGTAAGTGAGCAACGTGTCCTGCAGGGGCTGCTGAAGAAAGGTCCTCATATAGGAGATCATGTATTCGTTCTCCCAACCAGTCATTTTACGGTGAACCTGTCATTACTCATTTCCATTCAATGTGAAAAACAACAGGCAAGTTAACGGTAGGGTGATGATACCATGAAATGCTTTAATGTCTGTGTATTATTGCGTATAGTCATAGCCTTGGGTGAGGTCTACACGTTACAATATTTCTCTTAATCAGGCCATCCTGCTAATAATTCAGGGTCGGTACTGTTGTCTAAGTTGCCCAGAGGTAGATTCTACTAGGATGGGAAAATTGTTTCCACTGTAGTTAATTCAATTCCCCAAATGAAGACCACCTCTGATGCCACCACTTATGTGTTCTGGTTGATGGATAGGATTATCTTGTTCATTTACACAATGGATTACTTTGATGTCCATTTTGAGTTTAGATCATAAAATGTGAAATATTCGAACGAAGGGGTTAAATTCAAGGGGTTGCACCACAATTGCAAGTTATCCCCTAGATAGGAGGTAACTTGCTGACTGGTGGGGGGTCTCAATGTGAGACCCCTACCAATCTCTAGAACATGGGTCCTATGTCCCGCTTCATTCTCACTGCGGGGTTGCTGCTTGCCCCTCAGTGAGGAGGAGACTGAATGGGAGCGCTGGATGTGCAAGCGCACTAGGGCTTTATTAGCTTTCAATGGGACTGCAGAGAAACTCAAGCTGCACCCGCTCAGCTATTTCCACCAACGCCATTGAAATAAATGGATGGCTGACCACGCATGCTCAGCAGCATTCCCTCTGTGCTTATATCACTGAGAGGGAAGAAGTGACCCCCCCCTCCCTGTACTGACAGGTAGAACAGGACATGGGAATCCCATTCTGCAGATCGTCGGGGTCGCAGCGATGAGACACCCACCGATCAGCCAGTTATCCACTATCCTGTGGATACTGGTACAATCCCTTTAAAGTCAATAATGACAAGTGATTGATCCCCAATTCCACACAGTGTATGCACCCACCTGTTTTAAATGATCTATCTCTTTCTTCATGATACCAATGCCAACTGTAATCTAAAGGCTCACTCACACGGGCGTCTGTGCCCTACGTATTACACATGTATTTTTCACACGTGTAAAATACCTAATACACAGAGACTACGCGTGTACATGCATATTTGCTGTACATGTTAAATCTCCATAGCCTATATTGGTGCATATCACACCTCAAAACCCGCTGGTGTGAGCGGCCCAATACAAGCCAAGTGGCTTTTAGCACCGCGCATTACGCTCATGAAATATATGCAGACAACTTACGCCCATGTGATTGAGCCTTAAGAGTTGCCACAGGTATAGTTCCAAAGATATTTAGCAATTACAGTGCTGCTCGAAAGTTAGTGAACCCTTCAGAATTTTCCATATTTCTGCTTAAGGCCTCCTGTCCACGGGTGATTTTTCACTTAGTTTCCCGCGGCGATAATCCGACTGCGGGAAATGCAGTGACCGCTTTTTTCTATAGACTTACTTTGTAAAGCGCAGCCCCGCTGTCCACATGCGGAGAATCATAGCGACTCTGCGCTCGCAGGATTTAAATCGCAGCATGCTGTGATTCTCCAGGGTGAGCCTATCTGTCAGGTAGGCTCAACGCAGAGAGCTATTAGCTCTTCCCTGCTCTCCGGCGGCTCCCGTGGCAGAGATCTGCCGCGGGATATCCGTTACACCCGTGGACAGGAGGCCTAAAGTACATAAAGAGGAGCAAATCAAACAGATGAGTCAAAAATATTAGACTTGGGTATTTATTTATTGAGGAACATGATCCAATATCACGTCATGTTTTCGCGAGGCAAAAGTATATGAACCTCTTGCTTTCACTATCTGGTGTGACTTCCGCCCCCCCCCCCCCTTGTGTGGCAACAACTCTATCAAAATGTATCCAGTAATTGTTGATTAGTTCTGTACATTGGTTGGGAGGAATTTTCCCCCATTCCTCGGTACAAACAACTGTTTGTTGGTGGGTGTCCTCCCATGAACTGCTCACTTCAGGTCCTTCTAGAAGATTAAGATCAGGACTCTGACTTGGCCATTCCATAACTTTATGCTGCTTTAACCATTTTGTAGCTCATTTTGTCAGAGAATGAGGCAACGTACTGCTTATTTCCACTACAGATGATTGTTTAAAGTCGCCAGAACTGGCAAGAGTTCCTAAAAAAGGGTCCCGAGCAGGGAGAACCACCTGAAGTCGACCATACGCCCTACTAAGGCAATTGGACAATGGTTGTCTTCAGGGGGCAATCCTTTTTTCAAGGAATTTTCCAGTCCTCTCACTGTTCCTCCTGTTTATCGGTCAGTGTTATGTGGTGGTGTCCAGTGTTAGAACATGTCACCTCTCAGTTGCCACCAGATTATAAGGTTGGGTGCATGCTATCTCAGTAGAAAAAAGGCAATAAGCAGTTGCCAGACACATGGTGGTGCATTCAATAAAAGGAAAAAAGAATCCGACAGGCTGAATCTTTGCTTCTCCCAAAGGTAGCCATATTGTAAGTTTCCACAAGGGTTTATAAATTTTAAAGGGGGTTATCCAAGGAGAAAAAAATATGCTTTCAAACAGGCAGTGAGTGGTGGAACGATGGATAAGAAAAGTCATATTTTCCTCTCTTGCACCCTTTCTGCTGGTCTCCGATTCCCCACTGGTCTTCATTTCGGACTACAAAGCGATGATGTCCCAACAACAGGACACCATAACAATGCAGCTAATCACCGAGTCATTACCGGCTGCAGGCAGTCACGTGTCCTTGGTGTTGGTGAGATCACTGGTGGCTTGTTGAAGTAGGGAGTTAAGACCAGCAAGGAACGAGGCAGTGGGGGAAGTGGTAGTATGGCTTCTTTTATGTTCAACCATTCTGCGCCTGTTTAAAAAATATTTTCCTCCCTGGATAACCCCTTTAAATCTTTGGTAGATGAAAGATTTGGAGGGTCAGCCAATGGAAAATATGGCTGTGCTTTGCCCGCTTCATGCTGGCCTCAATAATATGGTGGTATCGGGACATTTTTGAATTACCAACCCCTGGCAAAAATTACGGAATCCCTACACTGACAGGATGTTCACACACACTTTTGGCGAATAGATGAACATCCTGGCTTCAGGAAACTTACGAAAATCAATTATTTTAATTATTGGAATGTGTTTTTCCAGATCAGGTAGGGGGAAGAATTATGGTGGTCTCACAAAAAAAATTTATGAAATCGTGCTTTGTTACACCTCCTCAGGCTATTATGACGGCCTGGATTCGTTGAGGCATGATCTTCTCTAATGATAACCAATTTTTTACATCACATTGGTTCCAACTGTATCAAAGAGCTGTTGACAGACCGGCTTTGCAGGATGGAGCCTTGGTGGCGGGAAGAAAAATTTCCACAAGAAATTTTCTATCCATTTTAGATCTGGACTGTCTTTTGGGCACGTCATTGAGTTGATATTCCATTCCCGAAGAAAAGCTTTAACACTCTTTGATCTGTGGAAGAGTAAATTGTCATCTTAAAAATGGCCTTGTCATCACCAAACCGATTTTCTATCTACATAATGAGAAAAGTGTCCAAAATGTCTATGTACACCTGTGCATTGACTGATGGCCAACTCATCTGACATGCAACCCCATATCATAAATGAGTGTAGAAATACAATAGTTTTCCTCATTCCGTAATCTTCTATACATTCAATGGCCACTTCATTGGAGCTTTGCTGTATGGAAATTGGACATGTGACCCCGGAGCGCAGAATAAATCAAGGGATAAGTTTTCCGTGGATCAGTTTGTGTGAATCCACAATACATGGGAAAATCCAGTAATCTGAGTGACTTCCAATGAGGCCGGTGCTAGACTAGCCGGGGCCGGGATTTTATATATTGCCAACCTTTTGGGATTTTTTCATGCAACAGGGTGGAGAGTATACCGAGAATGGTGTGATCAAGAGAGAAAGTCCAGCGAGAAGAAAACCCTATAGACGTAAACAACTTGTTGACGAACGCGAGTAGAGGAGGATGTTAAGAATCGTTCTGGTAAACGGGCAGTGCGCATGCAAGACGTTGCAACCGAATAGACAGCTGCCGCTCCAACCAATGTGCACGAATGCACAACTTGTCTTTCCTTAGCGTGAGAGCCGACCAGTTCTTTTGCCATTGCTGTATAAGAGAAATGGAAAGACTAAACTCTAGGGGGCAAAAGAGAGCAAAAATTGTATCACTGTGAAGTGGAAAAACATCCCCTGGGCAGATGAATCCAGATCTGTTGATGGGAGGGGAGGGTTGGAATTTGGCACAAGCAGCATGAATCAATGAACCCTTCCTTTCGGCTGTTCTAAACATGTCAGTACTCTTATCTAATTTGCAGTGACTAAAAGAAGTTTCCTGTCCACAGGAGCCAATATTCCTGCAGAAAATTTGAACACCTAGTGGAACCTATGCCACAACACATTGCTGCGGCTCTGAAGGCCAAAGGCAGTTCAGTGCGCTTCTAGATGGGGGTCCCTAATAAAGTAGCCATTCACTGTATATATTTCATTATGCTAGAACTTTCCTTGATACCAGTCTAATCTTCTTGCCTGAAGCGGACTTAGCATTTTTCACTGAGTATCACTTTCATCTAATTAACCACACTCCATTATTGCTTCTCTTTTGCCCACTGTAACTTTGTTTTCGCCTTTTTGTGTTAGTGCTGCTTTTCATTTGGCTTTCCTTTATATAAATCCCATTCATTCAGCCATTTTCTTGGAGTTCTATCACAAACAATGTGTCCATTTTCGGCACCATTTGTTTTTCATTTACTTTTTTTTACGGTTTTCCTTTTTTTTTTTTTATAACTGCCCCATTTTATTTAACATTCCACCAAATTTTACACACCAGCGGCTGGCAATAACTGTGCCTTTTCCACATTCCATGTTGGATTTGCATTTGAAGCACAAAGACACAAAAAGTAAGTGTTCAAAAAATGCCAAAATCTACGTGGAGAAAATACTTCACTGAACAAAACACATCAAGTTAAAACCACTTAAAACGACATAATGCAAGCAGAGAACCAAAACACAAGGGAGCGTCGTACAATAAAGACAAACACCCCTCCAATTCCATCAAGTTGTTTTATACAAAGTGTCAGTGTACAGCTACATAGTATAACAGTTACAGTTTAACCCTTTCCAATCCAATGTATATCCTGGCGCTATCTGCTGGCTAAAGCCAGTACTGCATGAGGTGACACGTTGGATAGGCACTGACAGCAGGGAGGCTGGCAATATACAGTAAGAGAACCCCAACGGACGTCTTCCAACATCGGAGCCGTACAGCCTTAAATCATAATGTCTTTAGACGTCAGACAGTGGATTGGAAAGGGTTAATAGCAGCAATAAATCAGTCTACTCGCAAAATTTCAGTTCAACAGATAATGCCTAAAAACCAGAAACAAGGGTCCGATTAACCCCCAAATAGGGAATGCTTCCTATAGTGACGGAGCGAAATTCCTGGTAGCAAATGTCTACAGTCCTAATCCGTCGTAATACAAGATCAGTCTGGGATCTCACCCAAACTGCTATAGCCGCACGCTTGCAGATAGGAGTTGGACAAACCCCGCACGTACCGCCATTGCCCACAACTTCGTCAGGAGTGTAGTGGCTCTACATGTTTAGCCAGGTTAAATAGAGTTCCAATACAAAGACGAATAGAATCACCTGCGTATCCCAGGAACGGATGCTGAACCGCTCAGAGATGACCCACAGCTCAACGTCGCTTCCGCCCATATAGCAAGCTGTGCGCATCTCTGAGCAGCTCAGCATCCATTCCTGGGATACGCAGAGCGCCAACTTATTCCGCAGCGCTTTTAGGTAATTTATTTTTACGCCCACCAAGCTGGGTTCTCATTTTACCAACCTCGGACGGATGGAAGGCTGAGTCAACCTTGAGCCGGCTACCTGAATCATGCTGGGATTGAACTTGCAACCTTCAGGTCGTGAGCGAGAGCTTAGGAATGCATTTCTGCTTTTTAACCTGGCCAAACATTTACAGCCACCGACGAAGCCCTGGGTAACGGCCATACGTGTGGGGTTTGTCCAATAGAGTATTTTCTCCATGTATATTTAGGCATTTTTTGCGCACTTCCTGTTCGTATCTTTCACAAGCGTGCGGCCATAGGTGATTTTGTTTCATGGTAGCGCCAGCCACTTGTTTCTTTAGGTGAACTGAATTTGCATCTTAAAGGAGTTTTTAGAACCCTTTCCATCGTTTCCATTGACAATTCTCTTGTTGGAGCTATGTTTTCTTTCAATTAGCTCCGTCCAACAGCTCGCTAATTAGTCCCTATTTAATTGCTGACTAGTTTGCATTTTTAGACTTGTATCAGTATGTGCTTTAAAAAGGCAAATAACAAGGTGATTCCATAATTATTTTTTTTTACCCATCTACTTAAAGGGGTTGTCTGAAATGCTCACCGGTTTGATTCTCCATTACTCCAGTCTCCTTTCGCCAGCCATGACTGATCTGATATCACTAGGGGATTAGAATAAAGATGACCCCCCATCCCTTTAAGATCATGTGTAATACACCCTTTAATAAGCACTTGTACCACTTCTGATTCTGGCGCTTTGACTGCGCACGCACCTGTAGACTCTTCCGTTTTATGCATTAAACATTCCATGGTTCGCAAGAGGTTAACGCGAGCCTCCGCGCCATTGTTAACGGAATGGCACTCGCCAGATTGCTTCAACAGATTTTGATGCCCAAAATTGTTTTGCATTTTCGAGATCGGCTGCAGCGGCTCAACAACAATGAACGCGTTCTTCCCCGCGTCCTCTCGGAAATCCTTAATACGCCGTCTGCATCTGCTTTTAATTTACTCTTAATAATTGAAAGATGCAGCAGAGTTTTCCAATTAAAGCTCCGCTCTCTGCTGTTTGTGAACGCTCCTCCATATCGCTGATTGCAAACTGACAGGTGAACCTGCCCATGAATTAAACATGAAGCCGGCGCGCGGCGTCCGCACTAAAACCGGTGCCATCATGGAGAATTTTAAATACAGGATGTCATTTGCATAATATTAATTTCTTTATCAAGTGTTCTCCTGTATTCAAAGCTAAAATCGCTCTGACAAGCCACAGAAAATAGCTTTCTACCCCCCCCCCTCCCCCCTTCTGTTTTTTTTTCTTTTTTTTTCTCTTTTTTTTTTTGTTTCGCGAGGATTTATTGCTTGTACAATTCCAGATCCTTAATAATATAATGTGAACGGCTCTCAGATTTCTTCAAAAGGCTTGTTAATTGTTCCAGATGGCACTTGCTGATTATGCAAAATTATTATAATATTTTTTTTTATTCCTCTAGAGATGTTTTGGACCAAATTAATTTTTTTTTTTTTTTTTTATAAGATGTTTTTTTTTCTTCTATCTCTCTGTATCAACGTTGAGTTTAATCTGTTCTTACATTTGTCTGGGCTGTGTTTCCTTGTTCCATTTTCTCTTGGTGACAAAGAAGGATTAAACCCATTTTTCCCCTTTTGTGAATCAGTACAATGAGCCGCGCTATACCACTAGTTCACATCATTTTTTTTGTACAAAAGTCGAAATCTGTTTAATTTACTGCACAAGAGAATGGGAAGCGGAGCAATGAAGGAGGCTTTATTCTTTAGAACAGTAACGTCTCGGAGGGATCTCGGCCACGTCTTCGACCAATCGTAGAAGGGCTAGAAAGCGACATGGCAGCTATACACATTGGCGCAACCATTTTGTATGAAGAAGTAATAAAGATGATAGTGTAGTCTAGTACGAGCTGTCCATAGCGACCTTCCTCACTTTTTTAATGCCTTTTTATGTACACGGTTAAATTAAAGGGTTTGGCGTTTTTTTTGTTTTTTTGTGGGTTTTTTTTTTCTTGTTTTTTTTTTTTTGTGAAACCTTGTCCCCATGCGGTTATATAACTGGCATCTACTCGACTCTGCCCACTGTGTAATATAATAGATATAAAATATATAAAAATAAAATAGATGGCTTTATTAAAGAGTTGTCCAGTTGTAAACTACTAATGGCCTATCTGCAGTATAGGCAATTATAATCGGTGGGAGTCTGCCACTTGGGAGCCCCACCGATCAGTTGTTTGCTGGGTCGGTGTGCTCATACAATGAGCTGATTTTTGCAGGAAGCAGACAGCTCTGTTCCCTTTGCAGTGGCCAGGCTTGGTATTGCAAGCCAAGTTCCCATTCATTTCAGCCAAGACTTTGCCAGCAATACCAAGCCTGGCCACTGCAGTGGGAACGGCGCTGTCTGCTTCTCGCAGAAATCTGCTCATTGTATGAGCACACAGGCCTATCCAATAGCTGATTGATGTAGGTCCTTGGCAGTGGATCTCCCACTGATCTACTATTGATGGCCTATCCTACTGATAGGCCATTAATAGTTTAGAAATTGACAACCTGTTTTAATATAGATAAACCGCATGATTAAAAGCAAAAATTAATGCATACAAATAAAATGAAATGGGCTAATTGCCAAACCTTCACTACATAAAGGGTAAAGTCATCAGCTCCAGACTTGAAAAATCTGTAATAATTTACCTATTCATGTGCAAAACATGCCAAATTCAATAGCTGAAGATCATATTAAAGTGCATCAATGTTCATATGATCATAAATACTATATATATATATATATATATACAGAACCTAAAAAAGCAAAGTGTATGTGGAGGTAAGGAGCAAGGAGACCTCCACATCCCACGCATGTCTGGGACGAAACGTACATCTGGTGTGTTGGGTCCCCTACCTCCTTACATCCACATGCACTCTGCGGGTATTGACTGTGGCACATTTTGCACATGTGTAAGCGCTTTACAACCTCATTATTGTTAGTCTGGTGGTTGATGAACTTGCTACTTTATATAGTGGAGGGTTTGTAAGTGGCTCATCTTATTTTATTTGTATGCATTGATCTTTGTCTTTAATCATATGATTTATCTATATTTATAAAGATCTGCTATCTAATTTTGTATGTATTCGGTTTTTGGGGTCTAGTTTTTGTAAACATTAGGTGTAATACTGAAACACATGTCACGAGTATCTTTATACCATACACCTGGCCATCTTAAAAGGCTCCACCAAATAGAGAAGTACCTTCCAATATAACATAAAGCACATACTGTATGTATCCCTCATGACGTCCCATGTTTATTGGATAATACCACCATGCTGGGGTTAAATCAGCCACAGTGGGTTTTTTTTCCAAAGTTACATGAAAACTTTTTGTTGCTCATAATGGGAATTCCTTTTGATCCAAAACTGCAAGTTTCCGGAAGATTTTCCTATCAAGCATTGATTCTATTAAAGAGTGTGACTAGTAGTAGGGTGTATAGTCCATTGTTCCCTTATAAAGGGGTTTCAACCATATTAACTTTTTAGCTTCTTTCATTTATTTTTAGTTCCTTTTTGTCATACTGTAGTATGAAATGATGATGGATGGAAACAGTCATCAAGCAGCTGTTTACTGATCCTATTGTGGCTTTATTACAGCTTGTGTGAATACCCAGGAAAGTTTGGGCTCGATAAAACAAAGACAGGATGTTCATTTATGCATCTGTATAAAATAAGGAATGCAAAATTGACACGCAAGTCAGTACCTGTGGGGGATGATTACCTGCTACCTACTTTCCCTCAGATCGTGTTCATTGGCTGCTTTTTATCTCCTCTCTATTAGGACAGAGTTGTGATCTGTGACTATAGGTTAGATATAGAACTTCCTAATCTGAAGTAGTCTGAGACACCCCCTGTTTTATCATTGGTTCAGGCTGCAAAGGAGGCAAGTAGGGGTGTGTCCCAGACTACTTCAGACTAGGCACTGTAGCGAAGCTATAGTTCTAGATCACAGCACTGTCCTAGGAGAGTGGAGCTAAAAAGTAGCCAAGGAGCAGGATGTGAGGGAGAATGCATAGCAGGTAATCATTCCCTATAGGTACTGACTTACACATCAATTTTAAGCTCCTGATTAGAGTTACTTTAATATTTGGAATGGATATTCATGCTGGTAAGCAGGACTGTAGACTGTTGATTGGCCCCACGGAGAATGACTTCTGATTCAGCAGCAGCTGCTTGCTTATGCCTTCCTTTTTCAATACTTTTTTTCCCCATGCTGTACAAAGTATGAAAAAGCGAAGAAAAGAGCTTTTAGCAAACTAAAAGCTAAGAAAAGAGCAGAAAATATAATGAAAATACAGTCATGTACCATAAAATAACACTACATTCAGAACAGGGTAAAAGTTTCAAATATACCCCCACATGAATTCAGCCGTTCTTCTCAAAGTTGGGTTTTGCTGGTAAATAGACTCTAGTGGGAAAATCGTGGAACTATTGTTACATCGTAGTGTCTTCAGTCCCGTTCAGGGGTTCCATCCCAGGCCTCAGTCTGGGTGGCCAAAAATTGCCCAGTCAGAACCCTGTCCGCCTCCATAGACGTCTATTAGTAAAACAAACGAAGCACAATATGGCACCAGATAGTTGTACCAGATCCCATCTCAGCCAATCAATAAATACCACAAAATAGCCAAACAACGAGATGCAACCAATATGCCTATGTATAAAAGTAAAATATTCCATATATATTAAAAATAAGTGGCTATATAACAAAAGAGACGCACAGGCATAACGTGGAATAATCTCACCAAACCAGATGTGTTGGTACACCAAGTATCCAATTCACGGAAGGTTTTGATCAGAGGTTCACGGATTTCCACACTGGCAACAGAGGGGGACTAGTGACTATTCTGCCTTATCAAACCATCTGTCAAGACCCTAATTGAACACAGGGCTATTATAAGGGCAGGTTCTGGGCGGGGTCTTGACAGGCGGCTTGATACAGCGGAATTAGGTGAGCCATGAGTCCCCTGTTGCCTATGTGGAAATCCGTAACCCTTGGGACTCTCTGTGATTGAAACCTACCACATATTTGATACTTTGCGTACTAACTAGAGATGAGCGAGTACCAAAATGCTCGGGTGCTCGTTGTTTGAGTTTTTCGTAATATTCGAGAGCTCTATTCAAGTAACGAACCCCATTGAAGTCAATGGGAGACCTGAGCATTTTTGTATTTGACCCGTGGGTGCCGAGCTTTTTTTTTTCTCCTCTCTCCCTCTCTCTCCCAGCCACATACTGCTGCGGACGTGCGGACGCTGGCACGTCACAGCAGGAAGTGGTAATGCGGGGCGGGGTCGATTTCGGCATGGTACTCGATCGGGTAACGAGCACCATCGAGTATGCTAATACTCGGACAAGCATGTTCGCTCAACTCTAGTGGATTAGTGTTATGCCTGTGTGCCTTTTCTTATATAGCTGATTTAGTTTAATATATTGATTAAAGGTTAAGTTTTACTGTTATACATATGGATATTGACAATATCACATTGTTTAACTATTTTGTAGTAAGCAGAGACCAAAACTGTGAGCTGAGGTCTTCATTTTAGCATGTTTCTGTTCAATTCTGTCATTTTGGGTAAACCAATTTACATAGTCGAATGCGCTATTCTGTCCGGTACAAATGCTTGAATTGATTGGAAATCTGCTAAAACGAAGATGAAACTTGTAGCTTTGGTCTCTGTTTCACTAATTGCAATCTATGGAGGCATAGGGTCTTGTATTGTTGCGGTTTTAGGCTATCCAGATAGAAACTTCCAACAGAGGTGAAGATGCCATCTTAATGTAACTGAAGTAGAGGTTATAGGTATTAGGATAGGTGACTACTCGGACGAAAAGATTCGGGGGGCGGGGGGCGTCGTGGTGGAGCGGGGGGGAGCAGTGGAGAACAGGGGGGAGCTCTCACTCCCCCCTCCCTCCCCTCTGCAACCCCCGGCACCCCCCGAATCTTTTCATCCGAGTAGTCAGTTACTCGGAAAAAGCGGTGCTCGAGTGCAAAAACACCCGAACCGAGTACGCTCGCTCATCTCTAGTCTTCAGCCTAGTTTTAGTGAACGAGACCCATTGCCTACTTTTTGCGTGACAACTATGAGTTTTCTTGTTAGGTTTCCATTCTAAGCCAATATAGTTAAGTTGTTGAACCACCATTAAAGGGGTTGTCCCGCGGCAGCAAGTGGGTCTATACACTTCTGTATGGCCATATTAATGCACTTTGTAATATACATTGTGCATTAATTATGAGCCATACAGAAGTTATAAAAAGTTTTATACTTACCTGCTCCGTTGCTGGCGTCCTCGTCTCCATGGTGCCGACTAATTTTCGGCCTCCGATGGCCAAATTAGCCGCGCTTGCGCAGTCCGGGTCTTCTGCTTTCTTCTATGGAGCCTTTCGTGCAGGATGCCGGCTCCGTGTAGCTCCGCCCCGTCACGTGCCGATTCCAGCCAATCAGGAGGCTGGAATCGGCAATGGACCGCACAGAAGAGCTGCGGTCCACGGAGGAAGAGGATTCCGGCGGCCATCTTCACAGGTAAGTATAGAAGTCACCGGAGCGCGGGGATTAAGGTAAGCGCTCCGGTAAGCTTTCTGTACGTCCCTGCATCGGGGTTGTCTCGCGCCGAACGAGGGGGGGGGGGGGGGGGGTTGAAAAAAAAAAACCCCGTTTCGGCGCGGGACAACCCCTGTAAGTGTGGATATTCAGGAGTTAAATACATTGTGCATTTAATTTCCAAGATCTAATTAGTGTTGAAGCCGTGTGTGTCGCACTCATTAAATGGAGTTTACGGAGATTTATGTTTTCTTAAGATTCAATAGATGCTGTAATAGGGCCATTGGCCTGATGAGATTTATTTTGTATTAATGGAATGGTTACATGAGCATTTAGTTACATTTTTTTTTTGTTCTTGAAAGGGCTTAAAAAAATAGAAAAAATTCCATGAAAATGACTTTGTAAATTGATTAACTGTTAGTAATAATAAAAATTTATATTCTTGAACCCCATTTTTCTGTTTGCGCATTTTACTAGCCCTATTACTTGGACTGTTCAGTGTGTGGACTTTGCCATGATAGGTAATCAGAGAACACATCGCTCCAAAGTGCAACTGGATTAAAGCATTTCGGAATAAACCCCCCCACAGAGATAACGGGCGTCCTTGTCTCGGGTTCATGCTACCCGTGCTTTGGGCAGCATGAACCTAAGGACAGAATCCCTTTAAAGACTTCTTACCAGGTCTAAGGGACAACAGCTGATCGCTGGGAAACCCTCTTGGCAGTTGTGGTTGGTTGATAAGGAAAACATTTAGCCTGTAGCCATCAGCTAGTGTCCTCTATGTTGTCATATGGGTTCTAATGGGCATCCAAACTGAGCCCCAAAATGGAAATGTGGGTTTTTCAAACAAGTGCTCTTTAAAAAAATTTTACCAAATTTCCATACATATTTAACCATCTATTTCCCTATTTTGGTGATGACAATGATTCCGTTCCATCAAGCCCTAGACACTTCTTCCGTGAATCTTCCAAGATGACAAACTCGTATACATTCATTCTGCACTTTACGTCTTGAACGGTCATCATCTTCTCATTTCTAAGAAGAGAGTCTTAACAAGCATCGAGTATGTAATTACGTTCTCCAGTAAAGTAGTTCTTTATTAGATCTACTTGTAGTTGCCTGAACGTTTGGATCAACATATCACTTGAGGGCCTTGGAAAGACTGAGAAGAACGATGTTATGTGCTGTAATTTGGATCGCTTAGTCCACATCAAAGTATAATAGGCTGTAATGTTCCTGTGATATTGCTCCTTAGCGGTTAGTGATGTGTGCTATACTTTTAGTACTTAAGTGAGGATGTGGGAATTTGTCAAACACGAATGCAGTAATTCACGTGGTGTATTTATGTACAGGCAGGTGAGCAACAAACAATACATCTGAAGGCCTGCATGGACTAATCAGCACAATGTAACTTCTAGTAATGTGCGAAGAACCACAGCTAATGGTATAAGGGACACTCCGATTTTCACCTGTTGTTTACCCTATAGCCTATTTTGCTCATGTAACGATTATTGCAAAAATTATTCTTCGGGGTTATTCTGTCATTTAGATGGTCAAAAGGGTCATTTTTACCTGGTAAATATCTGGACCACTTTAGTTCTGATTGTTTGCCTTCTGTAACTTTCGATGGCTACTAGAGATGAGCGAGCGTACTCGGTTCGGGTGTTTTTGAACTCGAGCACCGCTTTCTCCGAGTAACTCACTACTCGGACGAAAAGATCCGGGGGTGAGCGGGGGGTTGCAGAGGGGAGTGCGGGGGGTGGGAGAGAGAGAGCTCCCCCCTGTTCCCCACTGCTACCCCCCGCTCCACCACGGCGCCCCCCGAATCTTTTCGTCCGAGTAGTGAGTTACTTGGAAAAAGCAGTGCTCGAATTCAAAAACGCCCGAACCGAGTAGGTTCGCTCATCTCTAATGGCTACTATTGGTTTTCGTTCCTGGGCGAATTGAGTATGGAGATAAGTCAGTAAGGCGGCCATTTTTTTATTGGAAGCTGTTCAGCTTGGGTATCAGCTTGTGAAACCCAAATAATGTATAGTTCTCCTAAGTGGACAACCCCTTTCCTTATGCCGTACTTGGACAGAATGATATACAAACCAAAAATGCCAATGTTCCGGAGCCTGAAGCCTAATCCCGTTTATTTCAAGAAGGAGGTGCTTGGAAGTACCAGCACTTCCCTTATTTCCAGGTTAGCCCAATCACAAATGTTTTCACTCTCAAAATCTTCAGTCTCTAGAGAAATTGATGTAAGCAATTTATTGAGGACCATGCCCTAGATGCAATGCAATGCATTTCGGAGGTATCTCATCGCCCACTTTCTCAAGCACAAATACATTAGAAGTGAATCGAAGGCGATGATCTTATTAGAGAGAGTAGTAAAAACCATTACTTACAATTAATTGATATGTGTGATACATTACACCATGTGATGCGTTCCCAGACATGTGTTCCGCTGAGCAGGCCTTACACCCAGTGTGCACTGAAATACAAGCTTCTCACTCGGCCAACCAGAAGCCGGCTGTGCGTTGCAGTGGGGCAATAACCGCAAAATAGTCTGTTCTTGGGTCATGTTTTCTTATGGAGAGTATTCTGGTTTGACTTCTATCCTTAGTCATGTTGAAAGTCTTGTTTGAAGGTCAATATTGACTTGTAGGGAAGCTACCTTCCAATAGGTGGCGCTGCAGAGACATTCTGTTATCTACTATTTGCATATCAAATTTCCCAGAGGAGCATGGCATGGACTATAAAGTCTCCTTACTCCCACTTGGGCTCTCCACAAAGAGAAGCAGCACCTAATAGACAGTACAATGAAGTCTTACTGTAATATACTGGGAATGTCTGTCTGTTTTTTTTATAATCCACTAGAATGTACTGTACATTAATGCCTTTATAATTAGAATTCGCTAGGAGTAGATGTAATGAACTTCATAATCTACAAGGACATGTTAAATGTTTTTCATTGTAAATCATATAGTATGACTTGTAGGGTGAAATTGCCCTGAGATTACACACGCCTTCTCAAGTTCCTCCAGTCCTGGGGTTGACGTGCTATTCCCTTATAATATCCTTTTCCAATCTACCACACGGTTACGCTGACCACCAGGGAGTTAAATGAACAGGTCCTTATGAGGATACAGCTAGCGTTTGATGTGCTGGGCAGCTCAGAACAACCAACAGAAAAGAGATCGAGGATCGCAGATGCCACTGCCCTGCTTGATGCTGCTTCAACCTGGCATGGTTCAAACTTTTGTCCCCTTTGGTGTCACCTGGGCAGCTTCTACCTCCTTCGCATCAGCCTTTCCTGCTCCAAGAGCAGCTGAACCCAACTCTTGAGCTTCCACCTGGTACCCCAACTCTGCCTTCTCAGACCGCTTAATTTTCACCTGACGCAGGGTGCCTGAACAACTGGTCTTCCATCATAGTATTCACCCTCCAGGTGCAGGAAATGGCCTTACTTGGTCAGTAGACCACTTCTGCTCTGTAATATGCCACTACTGCCATTTTTCATATTTCCAGGGAGCGGTGCATCCACTACAATTTGACTTCTCACTACCCCATTGTCTGTGTGATAAAATGGAGGCCTACTCACGCCCCAAAGTCTCACCTACGTAATAACTGACCTAAGAAGTGTCCACTGGTGTTTCCAGGCAGGCCATTCCTTCAGCGGTCTTCTTGTACGATCAGGTTCTTTGTGGTCATCGTGACCTACTTGGGAACATACTAAATAATTCCCTGTCAATTCTGTGCAGGAAGTTCTTCTATAGGTTTCAAAGGGGTTGATGACAAAAACTACCCAGGATCCAAGTGTACAAAATTATGAGTCAAGCATACAGACAGGCTGTGGCAATGGACTGTCAGGTACCAATGGTTTCCCAAATTGGTGAGGAACAACTGAGTGATTTGGGGACTGGGCACCTTCACTCGAGTCTATAGATGTGTGCAACCCTCAAACTCTTAGCAATACTAATTTTAGTTGAACTTGTGACCAATGGGGTTCTCTTAATCCATCAAGATGGCAGAAGCGCTATACTGGATCTCCAAACTTTGTCTCTGGGGGCTGCATAGGGGTGTGCCGATCATGCAACAATGTCTCCTGATAGTGCTAGCCTCAATATTGACCTGACATACCCTAAAACGTGTTAGCCAGTCTTCCCCCTAAATAAAATTGATCTGAAATGGTCCACTTTCCGATGTTGGTGCCATCTATTGCGTCCTCCTCCCGTAACCGTGCCAGCTACAAACAGAAGCTCCGTTGACATAACAATATCTAGCTTCTCGGAGAGTTGTGTTGAAGTTACCTACTCCTGTTTATGGCACATTATTTATGGTAGGAGGATCAGATCGTGTCTGATGCGTTACAGGCAATGAATTTGAGGGGTCAGGTCCTGTAGAATAAGACGGATGAATTCACCCTGCTATTGATTAATCATAACTAATTACGCCCTGACAAGGTCTACATTAATAGCGGAATGGTGTAACCTTTCTGGAGATTGGTGCAAACACTTTGGCTTTTCCTCCAGGGCTCTGCAACTGCTCCACTAATAAAGAGAAAAATCTTTGATTTGCATTAACGAACGGGACTAATTGTTGTCTTGTTAATTGGCTTCAGGGACAGAGTATTATCTTAATTACAAGGCTCAATTATCCTAATAGCTGCAATGCCAGACAATTGAACATTTGCGCATGTCGAGCTGTTATTTTTATTGGGGCCAGCGCTAACCGAACTCATTAATTAGCAGGAAAAATTAGGAGCGCTTTTTTGATGACTTATTAAATCCCACTCTCTAGATCAGAAATCTAATGCTCAATTTACTTAAAATGCCTTTGAAATATATGCAAATTTCTTACGACTTTCTGTAAACACCCATTCTTTAGCGTGTGAGATCACTTTATTAGGTCGGCGGGCAGAATCTCGTATCACAGTGAGTGACTTTTCCCCCATAATACGTTTTTTTGATCCGATTACTCTTTAGGGCTCATGAACCTCCGCTGTTGCACAGAGAAATTTTTCTGTCTGATTCTTTATTTGTAACGTGCTCCATTAAATGCCTTATGTGTAATATTCTACCCTAGAGGCAGAATACTACACATAAGTACCCCCATAAGTGCTGCGCCCACAAATTATTTATTGGCAGCTCAAGTGCATGTAAACCATGAAAGGGGTTTTCTGGAACTCAACCATTGAAGGAGATGGAGTGAGGAGCGGAGAGTAGCACTCCCGATCCCAGACAGTGAGGTGGGATAACTCAAGTTGGTAGAAACTGTAACTCCCACACATCAAATTGTAAGTGGGGCCGGTCTCAGCAGAGACTTTAGATGTGCACAGTATTAAGGTATAGAAATACTTAGCCAGCAGGCCTGTTAGAGATAATTGGCTATTGCTAGAGCACCCGAGGATTGTCTGTTTATTGATCATTATTTCAGGACTTAGATATTTCAAAGGAGAAAGTAGGGCTACCGAAGGGGTGCATGAGCCCCAACTGAAAGAAATGCCATGTGTTATGTTCTGAGATTTCAGAAAGTGGTGCACATCCTGCCCAAAATGTCGTAATAGGCTCGTGCCTGTTATTGCATTTGACGGATTTTCCTTTGTTGCCACTTACCGAAGACGGGCGTGTGAAAATACTGGTCTTACATAAATGTGCCCCATTGTGTGTAAACCTATATATAGGGGTGTGTACTATATATACACAATATAGTGTGTGCAGAGCAGTAGGGGAGTGCAGGCTGTACTGGTGCATTGTGGGAGCTTCATGATGTCAGAGCAGACACAAAGCCCGCCCACTTTTACGTGACCGAACCAGGACGTAAATGAAAACCATGGGAATACTAAGGGTGGACAAAAATAAGTATATTTACAAGATTATGCACTAATTTGAAATAACTGTGCATAGTAGATGTTGTTCCAGTTCTAACTTTGTCTTGGGAAAACCCCTTTAAATATTTTATACTTTGGTTACTCCATCTGCTGTATCATATCTTGAGTCTTGCACCACCAGACCTTGACATATGGGGCCATTTACTTCATGAAACCAGAATAACTCTTTAAAAGGAAGTTTATCAACACTAATGAAGCCCCTAAAGCAGCTCCAGCTCCAGTTAGGTGCTAAGAAAAGAAGTTCGACAATACCTTATATTAATTTAATAATGCAATTGTTACAGAGCAGCCGCTCTCTTACCGCGTACTGTATGTTAATGAGCAGCAAACTATCTGCTGGGTGGCCTTGCAATTTGTACCGATCCTCGCTTTCTCCTTGAGTCATCTTTGGCCCCTCCCCTTACCTAATGATTGACGTCTACAAGCACCCTTGTGATTTAGCTGAGAAAGCCAGGACCAGTGAGGGCCTACTCCCGGTATCCGAGCTTATTCCATTTCAACTGAATGGGACTGAGATGCCATACCAGACATGGCCTGTGGACAAAAATGGCGCCATTTTGGGGGAAACAAGACACTTTTTTTTTTTTTTCCAAATCTGGAAGAATCCCTTATCTCACCGTATAATCTTTATATCACCTTACTAATTCTATCCCTTGTCTTATAATTAGAGATGAGCGAACGTACTCATTTAGGGCGATTTCGCAATCAAGCAGCGCTTTTTTCGAGTAACTGACTTCTTGGGCGAAAAGATTCGGGTGGGGCGCCGGGGGTGAGCGGGGGGTTGCCGAGGGGAGGGGGGGGGGAGAGAGAGCTCCCCCCTGTTCCCCACTGCTACTCCCCGCTCCACCACGCCGCCCCCCGAATCTTTTCGCCCGAGTAGTCAGTTACTCGAAAAAAACGGTGCTTGATTACGAAATCCCCCTAAACGATTTCTCTACTTCTAATGCCTTCCATATGTTAGCCATACATACAATAGTCTATAAATAAAGCGGCTAGATGGATGCCGGGGAGCAGAAGGGTTTCAGGAGTATGCGGCTGACATTGCGCCCGTAATTCATTGTACACACAGTTTGTGTTTATGTGGTTGTAATATGTAACGAGGTGTAATTTATATACTAATCAGCGTACGGTAACAGCAGGAGGATTTCCATATTAATATAATATTTTATTATCATTTCAGGCAGAATTTAGCCATCCATGTAGGCAGATCAATGTATGTGCCGGCTGAGTGATCCGCGAGGGGAACGCTGTTTTGTGTGTGCCCTCCATCTACCAGACTATACATGCATGTTGTTGCTTTGTCTGTACTAATGCTGAGATCTTGCGTCCTTTGGGCGCCCCCCACTACTTCTACCTCTGTATATAGGAGGGGGAGAATCTCTGAACGTTTTGACATAGGTCTCCAACAAATGTGTGGCGCCTCCATCTGGAGAACCTTTAAGCCATTTCGACAAAGGAGAAGCCTTCTTTTTTTTCCCTGTTACTTCTAATAGCATCAGAAGATTGAAAGCAACCCTCCAATCCTGGACAAAGAAAGATGGCCACATCACTAGTGCATAAGTAATGCACAGTCTGCAAGACACTACATGGTGCTCTGACTGGCCATTGCGGTTCACATGAGCAGCACTGACCAATCAAAGCAGTGTGTAGTGTCTTAGACTAGGGTCAGAAAAGCTGTCTTTCCTCCTTAGGGAGAGTACCTTAACGGTGAGGGAGGAGACTCAAAAGGCCATTCATGCTCCTCTGGGTAATATGCAAATAAGGGAGATGGAATAAAACTTCCACGGTGCCATCTAGTGGAAGGCAGCATTCCTTCAAGCGAAAGATTAGACTCTTTATAGAAACCTTGTAACAATGACTGGGAATTGAAAGCAAAGCCAGACTCCATGTACAGACAGCTGTTTCAGACAGACTCCATGTACAGACAGCTGTTGCTTTTAATTCCCAGTCATTGTTACAAGACTTGTATAAAGAGTCTAACTTTGGCTTGAGGAATGCTGCCTTACAATTGTGTCTTAGACTAACGATGCATAACTAATGTACAGGTAGATAGAGAAGCGGTGTGGCCATATTTGTTTGCCCAGGGCCAGAGTGTCTCTTTAAAGGAAGTCCGTCATCAAACATCACTCCACAAAGTAATCCTAAACCTTGGTTGAAGCTAAAGCGGCATGCCTAAATTTTCCTTTTTTTTTTTTTCCCACTGATGTATGCAAATTTTATTTTGGATTGTCCTATGGCGTTTTGGCCTCATGGACTAGTCCTAGCTCGCTCTTCCTATTCCTACCAAACCCCACTGCTAGACTAACGATTGACGTTTGCAGCTCCGCTGAGCTGGAGACACAATGTGTTCTGCATAACCTGGACTTAGGCGTATGTGCAGGGTGTCAGGCTCTCCGATGTCACACGCATGTGCCTAGTCCAAGATGTGTGGAACACATGGTGTCTCCAGCTCAAGCAAGCTGGAGACACCAATCGTTGGCCGTGGGGTGGAGTTTGGTAGAAATAGGAGGAAATAGCCTGGTCCAGACTGTGATAGGAGAAGGCCATCACACAATTTCTAGCGCACATCAGGAAAATAGCCATTTTTTACATTGTGACCGCATAATCAAGTGAAATCTATAAATCTTACTAACAAAGTTCTGTTTTTCGCATACAAAGCTTCAAATCCTCTACAAAGACATGGAGAGAAAATCATTTAGCACCCATTCACGGTCCATGGAAATAGCTGGGGGCAGCTCTGGACCATTTTCATTAATCTCCTAGAAGGGAATGAAGCCGTGGTAACACATGAGCGGCGCTGTACCATTCATCTGGGGAACTCGGGGTGCACATGACTAATGATTGATTGTTGGGGTCTGACCACTTTGACCTCACAATCACTAATCAACCTGTCATGTGGATGGGTGATTAATGATTTTTTTTTTTTAGAATATTTTCTTTAAAACCAGCGTTTCATCTTAGTGGTTGGAGTGAAATGATCGAAATGTATTAAGCGGTGCGTGCCTCTTAGTATATTTGGCGCATCTTTGATTATCCTTGCATCTGAAATTGAAATCTTCACCTGCCATGTGTGCTATAATTTTCTATCATAAGACTGCCTACTGGTTTTCCCGAAAATAAGACAGTGTCTTATATTAATTTTTGTTCAAAAAGGTTTAACTTTTTTACATGTATAGCTGCCGGGACACTATTTAAATTGCCTTTTTTAATTAACTGTTAGCAGGGCTTAATTTTGGAGTAGGGCTTATATTTCAAGCATCTTCGAAAAGCCTGAAAAATCATATTGCATCCTCAAAAATTCTGGAAAATCATGCTATGTCTTATTTTCAGGGAAACAGGCTACATACGGGCGAGCGCAACCTCATGGCGAGATCACGCTCGCCAATGTGCATTTTCACACTGATGCAAGGCATTTTTTTATTTGCCAAAACGCCTCCCATCACTTCTGTGAAGTAGCGATCCTCTGGCGCGGCTTTCAGGCATGTTGGAGGACCGGCAAATGTTCCCAATCGATTTCAATGGGAGACCTCACATCGCACTCGAGTGCCCATCGCACGGCGTGTGATGTGTTTTTACTGTCCCCTTGAAAGCAATGGGCGATGCGTTCCGAGGAGCGATAAAACATGGGACATGCCGAGATTGTTTCCCCGCACCGCATTGCTCATGTACAGGACTCCGTTCAAAAGAATGGGGTTCATATTCTCGAACGCCTTGTGAGACTCGCAACGCGCCTAACTGGCGTGAAATACTCGAGCCGTGTCAAACCGGCTTAAGAGTAAAGTTTTCAGGCAGCTGGCGAATCATACTGACTCATATAATAAAGATATCGGGGGGGGGACTAAATAAAGTGGACGCTTCATTAAGGCCCGTCACACACACGTTTTTGCAATACGCAGAAAATAGAGCGCATTGATTTCAGTGGGTTCATTCACAAGCTGGTTTTTGTGCGCACAATTACGTCACGCGACAAACTCTGCATGCTTTATTTTCCTCTGCATTGGAGCAGAACACATCTTGAACTCATTACACTAATTGGCCATTTCGATGGCTGGGAGCACTGGCGCAAACGCGCACAAAACGTACGGTAAAACAAAAGCAGTTGGGTGTGAAGATGTGCAACGTCCATTTCGCAAAAATTCGGCGCAAATAAATTTTCCCGTATAGATTTTATACATAAGTCACAAATAGAGGCAGCGTCCTGCATACTGTAGCAATGAGTTTAATGTATGGCCGTATACAGTGATCGGACTCCAGTGGTGACTGCAGACAGGCAGTAGCTACTAACTTGATGGCTAGGCAGGAAATTGGCACTTTACAGTTTAGTTTGCTAATATCATGATCCAATTTAGGTGCGAAGACTAAAAGTAGTTGGACTCCTGAGTAAGAATCACAAGTGGTATTTATTTCCATATGTTTATACCCAGTTGGGCCTTTTTTGGCCCTAATGACATTGGATACTCTGTGTAATACTTTCTACTAACATCTGATACACTTCAACTGGTATTTCCCTCCACTCCTCCTGCAAACATCTGGCGAGTTCTCTCAAAGAAGATGGGCGCTGTTCATATTACCTGACCCAACGTACTAGTTTGTACCAAATATGTCCAGTAGGGTTCAGGTCGGGACCCTGTGCATCCGGTCCATCATGAACATCGATATACTCAAACCAACGTAAAACAGCGTTGTCTTGTTGGAAGTATGGCTGACCATTCCCAGAGTATTACCACATTATCAGCAGCACATTAGTGTCTAGAATGTCAGGGTACACCTCCGTGTTAATGGTTATTGCCACTACAACCAACGGACCGAGACCATGCCATATAAAACATCTCCAGACCATAACGGAACCTCCGCCATACGTCTTCCCCAGACGTCCTCCACATCCAGATACGTCCATCTGAATCGCAAATTGAGTAGGACTCCATAGAACGTTCTTCCATCGCTCAACTGTCCAATGACGACTGTCCTTGCACCATCGAAGACGGGCGATGCATTGCACCTCGTGACGGACGGCTCGCGTGCTGCATGCAGTTCCCGTCACAAGATATGGCTGACCCTTCCAAGGGTCAGCATTAGAGATGAGCGAGTATACTCGCTAAAGGCAATTGTTCGAGCGAGCATTGCCTTTAGCGAGTACCTGCCTGCTCGAGACCAAAGGTTCTGGTGCCGGCGCGGGGAAGCGGTGAGTAGCGGCTGTCAGCAGGAGGGAGCGGGGGGGAGAGAGAGATCTCCCCTCCGTTCCGCCCCGCTCTCCCCCGCAGCTCCGTGCCCGCTGCCGGCACCCGAACCTTCCGTCTCGAGCGGGCAGGTACTCGCTAAAGGCAATGCTCGCTCGAGCCATTGCCTTTAGCGAGTATACTCGCTCATCTCTAGTCAGCATCTTGCGTAGCATGGTTTAGACTATATGACACAATCCGTTTACCGCTAGGGGTGTCCCAATGCCTTCAGTACGGTAGCGTACATCCAATGGCAGAATCCGCCGTAGCATGTTGGAAGAAGAGTTTGGCCCACATTTCCGGTAGACCGGCCAGGAACGGCGTGCACCGAGTCCATATTAATAACTCACTTTTGGAAACGTGTGACTTTAGTGTTTGCTAATCCTACCATAAAGTAATTAAATTTAGCATTGATGTAGTTTCCATATTTATGCCCAACACACGCACACGGAATGTGTTTGCTAATCTGCGGAGGGAGCGAACACGCTGACAGCCGTGGTGAATGTCTGTGATTTGACATTATCACATTAATAACACATCCATTCTTCAAAGCGTTTTTAAGCATGATCTGTATGATAAAGGGCATCTACTTAATTACAAGCTTGCTTAATTACAGCTGTGTGGAAACTCGTTTGTTTAGGAGGATGCTAATTACACTGCTGAGCCTTTGGCATGGGCTGGCGTTCTGTATTCCGTACAGTGGCAGAACGCCCAGATGAAGTGGCTTCAGCTTTAATGACTGCAGGTGACACGGAGAGAGCTTGTTATGCCGAGCAGCGGTGCCCTAACTCATATGTGACAGGCGCCCAGATGAGAGGCGCAGACCCGCCGAACAGGAGACGTTTCTATGAAGAACCGTCAGAACCGTATCTCCGCCGTCACCGAACGCTTTATAGAAATGTATCGAAGGCGCCGGCAGAGATGTGAAAAAAATGTCCGTCTGTCACTGATTGTAGAGACTGATACGGTTTATAAATGGTCGCTGTTGGGTTTTGGTGGCGTTTCTGTGTCGTCATCTTATTGTATCTTTTCCCGCTTATCATTTCGGTCCGTTTTTCTCTTTTTCTTCTCTTTCAGCGATGGACGGCGTTCCTTTTATGATTTCGGAGAAGTTTGCATGTGCGTCAGAGGCGGTGAGTGTGTTTATTCTCTTTTAGGTCTCTTGAAATGGAACTTCTGCTCATCGTTCTACTTAGATTCTGGAGACCCATCGGAAATGTTGTTTAACCCTTTCACAACCGAGGGTCATTCATGCGCTTGTATCCAGGCCAGATTCTGCAGTTCTTGTATTTCCACTAGTAGTAGTAGTATAACTTTTTTTTTTTCCGAGTGACTTGTGTAGATGAGGCTTGTTTTTTTTTGCAGGATGAGTCGTATTATTGGAAAACTTTTTGAAATTTCCTAGGCAATCGCACCATTTGGGGTGGGGGAGGGGGGGAGGAGATTTTTACGGTATTCATGGTGCAGTATAAAAGACATGTTTTTATTCTGTGGGGGAGCAGGAGTACAGCGGCACTAAATTTATATCATTTCTTTATATGGTAATGCTTAAAAAAAAGAACTTTTTTAAGACCAAATTAAATTGCTTTCTTTCACCATTTTTCGACCCCCATAAATTTTTCTGTCGGTCGGGGCTGTGGACTGACTTGGTTCTAGCAGGATGGCCTGGAGGAACATATGACGTTTAGATCGCTTTTTATTTGCAGGATTAATAATGTAATGCTTTAGTAAATTGGACCTTTACGGATGTAGAAATACCAATTTTTAGTTATTTTTTTAGTTTTTTTATGACTAGGAAAATGATTTTTATATATACACACTCTTTTTAATATTTTTTTATTTTTATAAAAAATAGTTTAAAAAACCTTTTACTTCATTGTCTTACCTTTTTTGTTAGCCCCCATAGGGGGCTTAAACTTTCAATCGTTTTATCACTGATACAGTATAATGCAATACTAAGGTATTGCATTATACCGTGTTTTAACAGGCTGCCTACTAAAGATGTGCTACAGGCCCGTTCCTATTGGGTAGAAATTAGAGATGAGCGAGTATACTCGCTAAGGCACATTACTCGAGCGAGTAGTGCCTTAGCTGAGTATCTCCCCGCTCGTCTCTAAAGATTCAGGGGCCGGCGGGGGAGAGCAGGGATTTCTCTCTCCCTCTCTCCCCCCCTGCTCCCCGCCGCAACTCACCTGTCACCCGCGCCGGCCCCCGAATCTTTAGAGATGAGCGGGGAGATACTCGGCTAAGGCACTACTCGCTCGAGTAATGTGCCTTAGCGAGTATACTCGCTCATCTCTAGTAGAAATACATGGTAGCCCTGGGATACTTCATAAGACTCCAGGCTGCCATGAAACCCAGACTGCACCCCTGTGATGCTAAGCGAAAATGGGTCCGTTTAGGACGTTAAAATTGTTGATTCGACATTCGATCATTTGGGACATTTAAACACAGCGGTCAGCTGATTCGCCCTGCATGAGGAGCATGTTCGGCTCCTGAGCCCGCTCCCTACACACCATGTACTGGAGACCGCTATTTACATCCTAACTGCACGAAGTATATGTATTTGGGATGTAAATAGTTGGATGTGTGTCACAAAGGTGGGTTAAAGGGGAGATTAGAAGAAAAACTATAAGGCGAAAACTGGATAGTAACTACATTATTAGGGCTCATCAGACTTTTTGCTTTGTTAGAAAGGAATAGGAAATTCATGTTGTCATTACCGTTATTAGGAGTTTGTATTTAATTGATCCTTTTGCAGTTCATAAAGTTATACTATACACATCAATACCCAGAATATACACTGAATGACCACCTTATTAGACGCGCCCATCTGGTAACGTGTATGACCTCCTTTGGCCTTCAGAACCGCGGCAATTCGTCAGGTCATAGACTTCACTAGATGTTAAAATCATTTTTCAGGAATATCGGCCCCTGTGGACAGGAAGCTTCTTGTAGTTTCTGCAGATTAGATAAAGGTGCTGACATGTCCCGACCAGATGACAGGAAGGGGTCATCGATTCATGCTGCTTGTGCCAAATTCTGACCTCCCATCAGCACGGGACAACGAGATCTGGCTTCATCTGACCTGGCGATGTTTTCCGCTGATCGGCGATCCAATGTTTGCACACATTTTGCCCCCCGCAGTCTCGCTGTTCTGTTTCTCTTTGATAGTAATTGCCTTGAACTGGTTGTCTGCTGTTATATCCCATCTGTGCTGAGGAGCAACGAATTATGTGTTCTGACATGTTGGAGCACCAGTATTGTGTTCAACTGTAGTGTGCGTGATTGTGCAACGCCTGCTGGTCAGGACACGTCTTGACCTCCTCCTCTGACCCATTTCGTCCATGACTAGATATTAGACAGTAAGGGGGATCAATGAGTGGAACAGGTTACCACAGGAGGTAGTGAGTTCTCCTTCATTGGAAGTGTTCAATCAAAGGCTGGACAGACATCTGTCTGGGGTGATTTAGTGATCCTGCACTGAGCAGGGGGTCGGACCCGATGACCCTGGAGGTCCCTTCCAACTCTACCACTCTAGGATTCCCTTTAGCTAGACACTCTCTGTATACACTCTACATCATTGTATGTGAGAGCCTTCAATGTTCGCTGCATGAAGCCCTGGCTAGTCTACCACCGATGACCGGGCCTCGTTGGAAGTCGCTGAGATTGCTGGATTTTCCCATCTAATGTGGATTCACACTGAAAATGGTCCAAGGAAAACTTGTCACTTGCTTTTACGCTGCACTGCGGGGTCACGGGGAGAATTGCCACTCCAATCACTAAAGGGTCAGTGTCACTAATAAAGTGGCCATTCAGTGTATATGGACGAATGGATGGTGAAAAGTTCATTAACTGTCCAAAGTGATGATATGTAGAACTATTAGATGGCCATGTTAGTTATCAGCTGCTGAATATAGAATGACGTATACGAGAATACATGTCATGCACTCAGAGTATTAGATATATATTCAGCGCACTCTGTACAGGCCGTCCCTATGATCAGTAGTCTGTCTTGGCTGTAGATTGGCCTGGACCACTTTGCTAGTCTTGTTTCTATAAAGTAAAGGCATTGCATCCACTTATTTGTGGAAAAAGCCAGATAATGCACTATATGCTAATGTTCATATAAGCTAGTGTTTTATTTATTTATTTCTTTTCTATTTTATATGTATTTTTTTTAGCCTATTATAAAAAAATCTGAACATGTAGAAACTCTCCTTGTTAAAAGTTTACAGATTTTCAATGTACATATTTTTCTTGTATTTCTCCATTGTATAAAGCTTGGGTTGAGCGTGTATACATCTTAGATCTTATCAGAATATTTGCTCCATTCCTTAGGTTCTTCTGCCCTCATGTGGTCAATAGTAGGAATTGCAATGCCTTGTCATTGAACGCAGTTGCTTAGGGCAGAAACCATTGTTGTACTGATTGTTGCTTGTGTTAAGAACATGATGCAAATACACTTTTTATAATACAAAGATTCCTATTTCTTTCTTAATTGAACCTCTTCAATTCTGGTTAATCAGAAAGAGGTTTCTTTGTTTCAGATGCAGCAGGTTGATCTTTTGGGGATTACAATCAAGTCCCTGGCGGAAATAGAGAAGGAGGTAAGAATAACACAAACCATTGTGGAAATGGTAGTCGGGGTCTCCATAAAGTGTTTAATTCTTTTAAGATTCATGTAAGAACTTCTTTCCTTACATCAGTATCTCCATGCCATCTTATGTGACATTCCCAGTTACTACACTCACTGGTGCAGTAGAGTTAAAGGGGTTTCCCATGGAAATACGATTGATGACCTATCATTAGGATAGGTCATCAATAGTTGATCGGCTGGGGTCTGCAGCTCAGGACACCGACCGATCAGCTGGGCGGGTGCATGCTGCTAGCACCGCACTAACACAGAGGTTGGGGCGGAAACCTACGCGCCGACCTCTGTGTAGTGGCCAGCGCTTGTAACTTCACGTACGGCTCTCGTTGAGATTGAGAGACGTGTCTGCAATTACAAGCACCGGCCACTACATGGGAGGTTGGTGTGGAGACTTCCACTCCGACCTCTGTGTATTTAGGGCGGAAGTCTCCGCGCCAGCCTCCCATGTAGTGGCTAGCACTTGTAACTGCAGGCATGGCTTTCATTGGTTTCAATGAGAGCTGTGCCTGCAGTTACAAGCGCTGGCCATTATACGGAGGTCAGCGCTGATTCTTCCACTCCGACCTCTGTGTTATTGTAGCACTGACAGCATGCACCCACTCAGCTGATCGGTCAGAGCACCGAGCGATGGACCCCGGACGATCAACTATAGGATAGGTCATCAATAGTATTTCCATGGAAAACCCCTTTAAATAAAACTTGTCATCAACTTTAAGCACCATAAACTAAGTTATAGTGGTTACAGTCTAGGTGACGTGGAGTCCGGGAAGCTGTCTCACCTATTCACATGGTCCCCTGTTCTTGCAGAGTCCCCTGGCAAAGTTAGCGCATGCACACAGCCTTCTGAAATGAATCAAGCTGAGGTGCGTATGCCGATTTCCTCAGGGAACACTGCAGGAACAGGGAATCAGGTGAGTATGAACAGAGGCTTCCCGGACTCCTCATCACCTAAACTATAACACCATGACTTTGTTTATGGTGCTTGTAATTCATGGCAGGTTCCCTTTAACAATGTACAGGCCTGTGGTAAGGAAATTTGATTGGTGGTTATGCAAAACACATAGGACTGTTTGTTCCTTTGCTCTAATCTGAAATCAGTGAAGCATTATTTTGCTAACAGTCTTGATTAAGAAAAAATATCCTGCTCTTATACAGAATTAGGTGCACCAATTAGATGCAACTACTGATCCATGAGTAAAGGCTATAAACTATATGTCTAGTCTGGTCCTTTAGTAATGTACTACACCTCTGGTTCTTGCTACTGAGGCATGTATGGTCAGAGCAGGCTCGTGTTGTGTGTTATCCACACACGAGTGTTTATATATCACATCAGAGCTGCATTTTCTCACAGAAATCCATCGTTGCACAGCTTTGTAAGAGAGATTCAAATTACTCTGTTAGCTAATTTCTGATTTGTGTGTTTGTGCTGCTCCAAGTTCAGGGCTCAGGAAAAGTTTCCTGCAAAACTGCGCGCACACTCTTTCTTTTTCTTTCTCTCTCTTTCTACTAGCTTATGTGTCTCGGACTAAAACATTGAGAAAGAGACTGCACAGCTTTGCAGGAAACGTACCTTGAGCCCTGAACTTGCAGCTGCACAAGCACACATATTAGAATGCAGAAATCGGCCAGCAATATAGAACAATTTGAACCTCTCCAGGTGCACATCTAAAAAGAATCAATATTTTTTTCATGACAATGTTCTGCTTACTCTTTAATGGCTTTTGTGCATGGGAGATAAATCACAAGATAACTGAAGATGACAATCTATGATAAGATAGAAACACGTCTGTTTCTATAAATGTACAATAAGCCAAGTACATAGTAGAATAACATTTTCCCTGTATTTTCTGCATCATGTCCTTTTCTCTTCCTCCATTCTCCTTCCTTGCTTCTCCTTACCCCTTTTGTTTCTTTTCTTCTGTTCCCAAATGGCTAGAGATTCGTCTTGATTATAATTGCTGTTAGCCACGCATATCTAATTTGTGTCTTTTTAAGAGCTAATTAGCGAGTGCTCGACATCTTTATGTGTTGTGCTCAGATCCAGTCGCCTCCTTGCAATTCAGCTCCAGGAGGTTTGTGTTTGACAAACAGTCTCCCACTCGGCTGCAGTAACCCCTTCCGTTCCTAAAACGGCTTTGCCTCTGTGTTAGTGGCCCATAGTTATACTATGTATTGCTGCATATGAGTATGTGGTGGAGGCACCTTCTGCGTGGCATCAGACACAACTAGTGACAGTAATCAATTGGCTGCAGGTTTTCAGATATTTTGGATTATTGGACAGCCGCAGAAAAGTGTATAAATTAATTTTCACTGTCCTTCATCTCTAATTGAGGGCTCAAGAATAGAAAGTGCTGCCCCACTCTATCCGACCTCCATTCTTTCTTTCTGATCTACTTAGCAGTAACGTGATGGTGTTCTCCACCTCCTCTGGCCAACAGCTGCCCACAGACACGCTCAATTATGTCATTTTTTGTAAAATATATAAATAACCAGCCCCTAGAAGTTGTCATTTTGCTCCAAAACTCGGCATGCAGTTTCATCTCAGGCAGATATACAAATGATTAGAGTTGTGGTGATTAGATGAACGGTCTTGTCACCTGAGGCCATAAAAGTGGTTCCCCTCTTGGCCTATAAGAGGCTCTCGGAGGCTCCTTGTGTGGAGTGACCTCTTCTTCCGCTTGTGTAGAGCTTGTTGACCACTAGACGCCTCTACGGCGCAGAGAAGAGATTTCACCCCGTTACCAGAGTCTGCTCTCGACAGACAAACAGTAGAGAGGATCATCTGATCATCCAGAGACCAGTGGCGCCACTGTTACAGGACTGTGCCTGTTGGAACTATTTTCAGGCGCTTGGCTGACACTGACCGTCGCCACCGTTTGCAGTGGGGTCATAATTAACAAAACTGGCCCCTACAGAGTTGAACTGCATTGTTTTCAGCGACGAATCCAGGTTTAGTTTGGGCGCTGATGACGGCAGTATTCATGTCTGGAGACCTAGGGGACAGCACCTCAATCCTGCCTTTTCTGTGGAGTCGCACACTGCCCCCTGCTGGTGTGATGGTCTGGCTGGCCATCGTATACGACAGTGGGACGCCTAGTAGTGGTACGAGGGACAATGACAGCTCAGGACATCCTGCAGCCACATGTGTTCCTCTCATGGCGGCTTCTAAAAGGCATCTTCCAGGAGGCTAATGCTCGGCCGCACACACAGGGGGGTCACAGGGATGTCCCCACAACATTGTCACACTTCCGTGGCTGCTCGGTAGCCAGAGTTATCACCGATAGAATATATGGGACCAACTTCACCCATGTAAATAAACCAATTGCAAATGGTGGGATCTAGTATACATTGGTAGTCTAAGACACTACAGGCTGCTCTGACGGGTCAGCACTGATCATGTGGACAGCACTGACCAATCAGAGCAGATATAGGGTCCTAGACTGATGATGCATAGAGAAGTAGTGTGGCCATCTTTGTTTGCCCAGGACGGGAGGGTTGCTTTAACCCCTTAGTGACGGAGCTTTTTTACTTTTTTTTTCTATTTTCGTTTTTTCCTCCTCGCTTTTAAAAAATCGTACCTTTTTTATTTATCCATCGGCGTCGCTGTATGAGGGCTTGTTTTTTGCGGGACGAGTTGTATTTTTCAATGGTATTTATTGAACAATATAATGTACTGAAAACTTTTAAAAAATTCTAACTCTATGGGTCAGTACAATTACTACGATACCAAACTTGTATTTATATATTTTTTTTGCTGTACTATTTTTTTTTTAAGGATATTTACTTTTTTTAAAATTATTTTTGGTCTCTACTTTCTGCGCACAATAACTCTTTTATTTTTCCATTGACATAGTTGAGTGAGGGCTCATTTTGTGCGGTACGTCCCGTCGTTTCGGTAGATACCATTTTTGAATACAAATGACTTTTTGATCGCTTTTTATTACATTTTTTCTTGGAGATAGGGTGACCAAAAAAAGCGCATTTCTGGCGGTCTTTTTTTTTTTTATCGGACGACGTTCACCCTGCGGGGTAAATAATGCATTACTTTGCTAGATCAGACTTTTACAGATGCAGCGATACCAAATACGTATTTTTGCTTTATTATTTAGATTCTTTTATTGCAAACGTGGCAAAAGGTTTTTTTTAACTTTTGTATTTTTTTTTTTTAATAATTAGTAACATTTTATTCTTTTTTTATTTTTTCTTTTAGTCCCCAGGAGGGACCACAACCAGCGATGCTTTGATCGCTCCTTTCAATAGATCCCTGGCTGCCATAACACCTGCACGGCTCCCCTGATCTCACCACGGGGGGGGGGGGGGGGGGGGGCGTACGGGACCCCCAAACATCGGTTGGGGTTTTAAATGCCACTGTTAGAATTGACAGCAGCATTTAAAGGGTTAATAGCGGCGATCGGCCACGCTGCTGATTGCAGCTATTGCCCGCGGTTGTTAGCTGTAATAAACAGCTGACTCCCACGCTGTATGGAGGGAGATAGCGGCGCTATCTCCCTCCATACACGTCCTGCAATGGCAGAACATAAAAACACTATTGGGCCGTCACTAAGGGGTTAAGGAACACTATAGATTAAAACCCAAAGCAAGAAAAAAAGAACAGCAGTGTAGACGTATTTTTCTTGCTTCCGTTTTGTCCTATGTTACAATTTGTTGGTAGAAATCTCCTAGTTTAGGCTTTATTTACACGACTAACATTCTCCAATGAGTTTTGTGCCTTGCGAGATGCACAGAACTCACACGAAAATAGACCCCACTGTGTGCCATGGTCATGGATGGGGTCACTTTCCGTACAAATTCTGTCTCTTGGTCCAAGTGAAAAATCGCTTTTGCGAATTAAGCCGCTTACAGTGGCATAGTAGAAGAAATCATATGGATCGCTCATGCAATCTACTGTGGTCCCGAAAAGGAAGAGCATCAAAGCAATAGTATCTGCATAGTGAAATAGTACCTCTATTACATGGGCAGGAGAAACGGATGTCACCAATATATGGGGTACTGCTAGGGAAAAGTGAGAGGGAAAAAGACCTGGGGGTACTAGTGGACTGTAGATTTAACTGGAGCAACCAATGCCAGTCAGCTGCTGTAAAAGCTAATAAAGTCTTGGGGTGCAGTAAAAGAGGTATAGGGGCGAGGGACGAGAACATTATTCTCCCACTATATAAGGCACTTGTCAGGCCTCACATGGAATACTGCGTACAGTTCTGGACACCGGTGCTCAGGAAAGATGTTACAGTGCTGGAGGGGGTTCAAAGAAGGGCAACTAAATTAATAAAGGGAATGGGAGGAATGGAATACCCAGAGAGGCTATCAAAATTGGGATTATTCACCCTGGAAAAAAGACGTCTAAGGGGCGACCAAATAACCATGTATAAGTACATGAGGGGACAATACAAGGATCTCTCCCATGATCTGTCTATACCCAGGACTGCAACGGTAACGAGAGGGCATCCGCTACGATTAGAGGAAAGTAGGTTTCATCACCAACATAGAAAGGGGTTCTTTACTGTAAGAGCAGTGAGACTGTGGAACTCTCTGCCTGAGGATGTAGTGATGGCAAAATCCATAGAGGAGTTTAAAGGTCCATTTAGACCAAAAGACTCTCGCTCAAGATTCTCTCAAAGCTGACTTTTGAGAAAGAATCGTTGGGTCTAAATGTGCGGACATCGTGCAGTTTTCGTTAACGATGAGTCTTATCAGTGCCGCACACTGAGTTCTCAGCCAGATACCACTGATACTATTGCGCGCCAGCTGTCCTTTGTATACCCCGCTTGGAGCGCTCAGCTGTATATCAGCTGAGCGCTCTGAGAAGACAACAGCTGTCTACAAAAGATAGAGGTCCCCGCTTGTCTTCTGCATACAGCGTGAGCCTTCCTTTACACACTTATGAAAAGTGAACGCTCAAAACTGTCACTCAAACTGCCCTTTGAGTAAATGTTGAGTGATCACCTTGGCGTGTAAATGGGCCCTAAGAGGGGACTAGACGTCTTTTTAGAGCGCTATGATATTACAGGATATAGACCTTTAATAACTAGCGGGGTTGTTGATCCGGCTCTTGGAGTCGGGTAGAGCCCAAACGTTGATCCAGGTGTAGTGGCCTGAAAAACAGGCACCACATAGCACTGTTTAGTTACGGGGACCGGTAATATAATAACTGGCCCTAGGGTTTAATCTGAGTCAGTTTACACAAGGGATGCAGGTAGCCTAGCAACCAGATAGGCTGTGATTGGCTGCAGACAAACTGGTCAGGTGATTATAAATAGCCAGACAACGATGGCAGGAGTCAGTTGATGAATGAGCCAATGAGACGCATCAGGCAAAGCAAGCGCCGGGCAGAGAGAGAGAGCGCCAGAAAAAAAAGTGCCAGGCAGGAGAGAGAAGTGAAAAGAGACAGAGAGAGAAATCTGAGAAACCGTGAGCAACTGAGGAGGAGAGACAGCTGTGACAGTGAATAGAGGGAAAATGGGAGATGTAAATATGGAGAGAGGGAGATAAAGAGATATAAATACAAAGAAGGATGGAGAAAGGAGAGCCAGAGTCAGCCCCAGTATATGGAGGAGTCAGACACAGGTGGATACATTGTTGCAATTTAAGTATCATTTATTATGCACTGAATGTGATGAAGACAACAGCCTCATCTCATCGCTTTATCTAATAATGCCGGTTTTGCAACAAATTAAGCAAAATATCTGTCTGCGTTATTATTCCACACCCACAACTATAAATTGTGCCCAAGGGCACTGGCGTCCGAACAAATCACAATTAATTGTAAGCCACAAAGAATAATTATTAAATTGGCGCTCACCATAGCGCTTTGTGGCGGCACGATCCAGGGATTATTCTGACTGCCATTATGGAGTCGGGAATGAATTTTTCCCCCAAAAGGGCTAATTGGCTTTTGCCTCATTGGGTTTTTTTTTGCCTTCCTCTGGATCAACAAGGAAGGGGGTGGAGGGTAGAAACAGACTGAACCAGATGTACATGGTCTCCCTTCAGCCTAACATGCTATGTTTATGTTACAGCTTTACACAGAAGGCCACAAAGCTTCTGAACTGCAAATCTGCATAAACCCCCTTCCTATATGGCCTCCTGCAGATGGCCAGATCGGATCTAACAGCGGAATCCGACCCGTGCCCCTGCAGCGACCACTGCGGCTCAGCTGCTCCCGGCGTCTCCCAGCTCTGCTAGGTGCCCAGCGGGCGCATGCGCAGAGCGGAGCCGGCGCGTCACTAGTGACGTCTCTGTGCGGGCCTCTGCGAGGCTCACACAAAATAGGACATGCCGCGATTTGTTTTCCGCACGTGTTTTCACGCGGTCAAATCGCGGCTGTCTGCATAGGATTGCATTAGATAATGCAATACTATGGCAGCGGGCACGGGTGCAAATTCTGCGGGAAATCCCGCTGCGGAATTTCCGCCCGTGTGCAGGGGGCCGATCACTGCATAATCAAGCGGGTTTGTCTTTGAGGGTGCATTCACACAAACGTTTTTCATGCATGAGTTCCGTCCAATTGCGATGTGGACAGAGCTCGCACCCGAAAGGAACTTACTGATTTCAGTGGATGAATTCACATGAACCATTTTTCACTCGCACCGATCGAAAAATCGCAACATGTCCAGTTTTTGGGCGATTAGCTTCTATGCGACTAAAGAACAAATATCGCACCGCACGTGCATGTAGATGCCATTTTCTATCTTTACAGTTGGAAAAACGTGCGCTTTTCAGGAGTGTTAAAATTCCAAATATAGTTGTTTTTTTCTTGCAAAATGTATCGCGCTCATTTAAAAAATCGCAAGTTTATAAGAGCGATATCAGGCCGCGGTTCTCGGTCCGACATCGCACTGTGTGAATACAACCTTACAGACACGGTCGTCCTCTTTTTGCACCGCTCTTTGCAGTGATATGTCTGCTATGTAGTAGTTTGTGACAAAATGGCATCCTGTTAGGGCTCATTCACACGGCCGTGATTTTGACGCGTATTACACATGCGATACACGGTTGCTTTGAATGGAGTCAATGAAGGTGAATAGACTTTCATTGATCCACTCACATTAAACACTGATACCTGTGTACAAAGGATCGCAGCATGCTCTAATTCACCGCACATCACGCAGCGTGAGCCCTATTCTGGGTAGGTCATCAGTAGTTGATGGATGGTGGCCCGCTGCTCGGGCCCCTTATTGATCAGCTGATTATCTGGCCCATCCAAAAAAAAAGACAATTGGCTAGATTGCAGGCCTACTGCAAAAACAGTATCAAAGTCACCGCCAAATGGTGCAGATCCGCACCAAAGTGCACAACATGTGAACGCACCCTCAGGCCCAATGTCCACAGACACCTGCACGGAAGATCCGCAATTCAAAGTGCCCATAGGGCAGCAATGACATTTGCTATGGAATTCAAGCATGTGGATTTGATTCGCGGACCGTTTAGTGCGAGAAACAAATCGCAGCATGCTCCATTTCTGTGCGGATTCCGAGCGAATGATCTCAATAGAAGTCAATGGCATCAGATGATCCGCGATGCATCCGCAAATACAATTGTGGATGCACTGCGGATTTGAAAGTTGAGATCAATTAGGCCTCATGTCCACGGCCTTAAAATCCCCAGCGTTTCTCCCGCACACGGATCCGCGCCCCATAGGGATGCATTGGACACCCGCAGGTAGTTAAATACCTGCGGATGTCATTTATCCCGTCAGGCACGGATCCGCGTGCAGGAAAAAAAATGGACATGCTCCATTTTTGTGCGGGTCTCCCGTGGATCCGGACAGCTTCCATAGGCTTCAATAGAAGAGCACATCCGCCGGGCCGGAGAAAGAAGATCTGTCCGCGAAGGAAGGAAGAGCCGCATCGTCCGGAGCAGGTGAGTTTATTCTGATTTTCAGCGCTCATGTCCACGGGGCAGGAGGGACCCGCTGCGGATTCTACATGGAGAATCCGTAGCGGGCCTGGTTTTCCCCGTGGACATGAGGTCTTAGGGAGGTGGGGTTGGGGATTTTCTTTCCACACGGATGATCCGCAGTGCAGCCGCGTACATCCACACAGAAAAACCATTACATCCACGATCTTCCACAATCGGTTTCCACAGGTCTCCCGCTACGGAAATGCGCATGCGGAATCCGATCTGCCCCCGGACATGAGGCCTCAGGCTCTATTCACACAGGCAAGAGGAATTTGTGGTCAGTGAAAAAAAATTTCCGTGTGATTTAGGTGTGATCTTCGGTTGCGGTTTTTGTCTTTTTATACAACAGACATCCGTTTTACATCGATTTTCAAGTGCGCTAAAAAATCCTTTTCATGTGATCCCCATAGTAACATGCGTTAAAAATGGATCGCAATGCTTTTGCGTGGCACGAGCGTGCAATCAGTTTTTTGGAACGCTCTCACGGGAAACGGGCGATTCATGAACAAGAATTGCACAAAAAATCCGCAGGATTTCAGCATCAAAAATAGAGACAAAATCTGCACACAAAATCGCCTGCCGCTTCTCTCACCTCGCTATCCGCAGCCCCTCACTGCAGCCTTACATCCCTCACCTGGTAACCACTACTAAGCGCCACCATCGCAGTCAGTGCTGAACTGGTGTATCACCTGACCGGTGGCCACAGCACTTGGTAGCAGTTGTCGGATGATGGCTGCCGATTGCGAGGTGAGAGGAGCGACCGCTGTGGATCCATCGGTGCGGATTTTAACTTTTGTTTCTGATGTGGAAATGCTGTGGACTTTGCCTCAGACTTTTCCGCTGCGTGTGATTGTACCCTCAGGCCTCGTGTCCACGGGGAAATTCGGGCCTGCACAGATACTCCATGCAGAATCACGCAGTGGGTCCCTTCTGGCCCGCAGACCTGAAGCCAAGAAAAAAGATTATACTTAGCTGTCCGAACGCTGCGAGTCTCCCCTCCGTCGTGGCCGGATCTTCTTTCTTCAGCCGGTGGATGTGCTCGGCACACCAGCAGCATGCCGCGCACATTTTAAATTTTTTTGATTTCCTACTTTCTTGCGGTCCCAACAACAGCCGTGGAACTGGACGGCTTCAATGGAAGCCGTCCGTGTGGGAAAACTGCACGAAATGGAGCATACTGCGGGTGCTTTCCCACACGTGTGATCCGCGCGGCAGGGAAAAATGACATCCGCAGGTATTTAACTACCTGCGGGTGTCCAATGTTCTCCTATGGGCACGGATCACGCGTGTGGCTTTATTAATTCTATTTTGCCCGTGGACATTGGGCCCCAGCCTTACATACTACGTTACTATGATACTTTCTCCATGACGGCCTCCCACACATGGTAATCCAGCTGTCCAGCACTCCGGATCTTTGCTAGATCTGCTTAGTTAGTGATCAATCCCCAACTCTCGTATTGTGGAATAACTGGTCAGATTTGCTATTCAGGAGTCTGGGAAAGCTGGGTAAGAATCTGTGTGCAGCGTTAATGAACACATCTGTCTGGTTATACAGTAATGAATCCTCCTTATAGTAGCAGCGCTAGGCAGATTTTCCTTTCAGGAACCCGATAAAGGTGGGTAACAAACCATGTGCAAGTATAATAGTGATCCGCTGAATATTATACCTGCCTACATGTATCCTCCCCTACTTGCTATAGTCTGGTCAGGTTAAAGAACTAAGTCACGTCACTCGTATGTGTACCTCTGCCGGAAAAATCTGCCGATTTAGGCAAAGCTATCAACCAATTGCAGCACAGCTTTAATTTCTTATACTGATGAGTTAAAACGAAACCTGAGCTGTGATTGGCTGCAATTTTAGACCGCTATCAGAAGAGTGTGGTTAGGGTTTCCACCTTTCGCCAAATGTAAAAGAGGGTGTGGCCAGGGGGGCATGGGTAGTGTCATAGCTTATCTCTGTGGCCCCAATAGTAATACCACCTCCTCTCAGGGGCCCCAGAAGTAATAGAATCATAGAATGGTAGCGTTGGAAGGGACTTCCAGGGTCATCTGGTCCAACCCCCTGCTCATAGTGCCTCCTCTCAGTGGCCCCAGAAGTAATAGTGCCCATTCTCACTGGCCCAAGTGGTATTAGTGCGCCCCTTTTGCTAAGGGTAATATGTACAAGGTAAAAATAAAAACAAATTCATATAATCTGTATAGTCTCTGATTACAGGGCAGATATGGCCATGCTTTATGTTGACATGGACAGTAGTTTGGGTTTTTTCCCCCTTTTTCCTTTGTTCTTTTTTTTTAATGTATGGCATTGTCCTGAAAGTTTTTTTAAACTTTTTTTTTTTTTTTCAACATCCATGACAATATATAAAACCTCTGTCTTTTTTTTTTCCCTTTGGTTTTGCACTGTAGCTGGGGCATCCATAGGAGCCACAGTTAAGGGGCTAAACATCCCCCTGTAGTGACAGTACTCGCTGCAAGAGCTGTTCTGGGGTCTGCTGGTGATCCTGCGATTACTGTGTACTGCCACTTTCTGTATTCTTTACATGGTGCTCATTGAGTGCTATTTAGCCTGCAAAAGAGATGTCATAAGTGGTTATAAACTGCTTCTGCCTTCTCCTTGGGGTGCTTGGCTGCCTCTGAAAGACAAGCACCCAACCTGTACCATATGACTGGCACTGTAGATTTACAATGGCACGGGCTAAGAGTCCAGGACCAAGTGCTATA
Source organism: Eleutherodactylus coqui (assembly GCF_035609145.1). NCBI lineage: Eukaryota > Metazoa > Chordata > Amphibia > Anura > Eleutherodactylidae > Eleutherodactylus > Eleutherodactylus coqui. Next base: position 30,744,549 of record NC_089846.1, read on the forward strand.
TGTCTGCAGTGCTGGGTCCTTACTGGGTTAAATTGGGAAGGGAGCGCATTGAACGTCAGTCAGTAGTTGGCACAGGAGATGGAACTTTTTGGAAAAGAGATCAGGAAGTGATGAGCAGCGCTTACGTAGCGCCACTCAACTCTGTATAAATATCAGGTTCTGACATCCGAATATGAGCGTTCTACAGATATTATTCACAGACTCGTCTCAGGACATTTGTAAAGAACTCCCAGTGACCAAATAACATATATACTATATAGACCGAATAGTATTACCATCCTATAACCAATACCGCCATACGATGATTACATTTCACTCCCCACATTACGCATTGTGGCCTCGGGGTGCCTTCATACATAGTGGCACTATAAAGGGTGCAGCTACCAGAGGTACCCCAGAGGTGCCGCCGCTGATTTTCATGATCTCATCCTTGAGCCATCGCTTAAAGCTGGAATTCGTGTAGAGAGGAAAAAACTCCACCACTCCATAACCTCTTCCTGGCCTGCAACATACAACTGCATCGCGGCAGGAAAGTAGTCAGCGCAAACCACGGACATTGCAGTGATGGTGCAGACGCAGGAGCAGGTGCCATCTATATGTAGTTAGCGCCGATCCAAAATGTTTAACTCCTTAGATGCTGCTTTTAGTGCTCTCTGTCACTGCAGACGTATTGCAGTGTATTATACCAGCAGTCAGATTGGACATTCAAGCCACCTCAGTGGGATTAAAAAAGGGAAAGAATGCAAAAAATGTTTCATAAATAATAAAGTAAGAAAAAATTTGAAACCAGTAAATGGTATCGACCAGAGGCGTTACTTGAAGCTCCTGGGCCCCAATGCAAAGCCTGTAACAGGGCCCCCAACTATAATGCTTTATTCATAGTACTGGGCTCCCTATATGGAGAAGAAAGGCCTTATGGGCCCCTAAGGCTCCTGGGCCCGGGTGCAACCGCATCCCTGCACCCTCTATAGTTACGCCCCTGGTATTGACACATTTGTAACAATCTGTGTGATAAAATAAAGATGACCATTTACCGCACAGTGAACACCAAAAATAACTAAAATAAAATGACACATTTGCTGTCTTTTGTTCACCCCCCCTCCCCCCCATCAAAACGTCAAAAATACTGTTTGTCCTGAAAAAAAACTTCCCTCAAACAGCGACACAATTGACTTCAACTTTTTTTTTTTTTTTAAATGTTCAAAAGTAGGAAAACATGAACTATTTTAATTATGGTTATCCCCATAACCGTTACAATCTGAAGAATAAATAGTCATTTATGGATGCGTCTATCTTTACTTCCGTTCCAATATGGTTAAGGACTGGCATTTCTCATGAAACCAATTCCATACAACATCGCAGCAAAACCTTTGGACTCTGCAACCCCCATCACAACCACTAGGTGGCCACACTAAAAAAAAAAACTGTATTTAGGATGAAGATCTTGTGACAGAGTATCGCAAAATCCTGTTGTGTTGAAAAGCTGGTTATATCAGGACATCCATGTCTGAACATACCACCCCTAGTGGACAGGTGAGGGAGAAGTCCGTACATCACACAATTGCTGAATTGCTGCTGCCTTCTAGATGTAAACAGAAAACACCAGTGTGAACTCACCTTATATATATATACTTTAAACCGGTGCCATCTAAAAATACAGCTCATCCCACACAAAAAACAGGCCCCCATATGTCCACGTCGATTTGAAAAACTAAAATAAAATTATGGCTAAAAAATGCGGTGATTACAATACAAAATATCGCCAATCCAGTAAATGGCGCACTAGGCCATGTCATTAAAGGGGTTTTGTCAGCTGTGTGTATCAGCAGGGGGCGCAGCATGTAACCCGTACCACTTGTGTAGGCCTAGTATCAGCATCAGCAATGCATTCAACCCTCATTTTATGGCGCCACGTGCGCTCTCATGAAAGTCACATCTACCTGCGAATATTTATTTTGCCGCCATAGAATTTCTATGACGGGATTGCCTTAAAAAATAGGATATGCTGCGATTTTTCTATCTTGTCTGAAAGAGAAATCACGTACATGTATAAAGGCACAGAAGATAATGGGTCATTGTCTCATGCGAGTTCCGTCCATATTGCAGTTGAACGGATCTCGCACGTGCAGATCGCCTGCGCAAATACGTCTTAGAACAAGACTGCGGTAGTGGGAGAACCTAAAAACATTAGCGCTCCTAACATGCCTAAATATTTTGCACACCCCATCACGTCACTGCTTGTAGGGTTCTTTATTTGGAGATGTGTAGTAATTTTATCATTGGCCACAAGATGGCAGTGCTGAAACACGGTGTCAGCCTTACGGTGCCGGATTAAACCCAACCACCATATTTGCCTGTTCAGTTACAGATGTAGATTTTTTTTTTATCCGAACATTCGCCACAGTTTGTGCGACGTGGCCGCCTCAATACCAAGCGAGTGGCCGCACGACGTTAACGGCATACGTTAATGCCGCAGCAATTTAACGAACGCTACATCTGTACTTCATAATCCATATGAATAATATCCAGCTGACAACCTTTTCCGCTTTTTGTCTTCCCACAGTATGACTACAGCTTCAGAACAGAACAGAGCGCCGCAGCCCGCCTGCCCCCCAGTCCTGCCCGTTGCCAACAGATGCCCCCACCGTGAAATATTGGAAGATTGGCTAATGCATTCGGCGCGCACAAGTACTACTGAGCAGAACCCATTGCTGCTAACCATAACCTCTAACCCCTGCCCTGCCGGAGCGGCAGACGTGAAGAGTTGGTGGAAATTTTTTCTAACAGGATGTTTTTGTATTTGGTATTTTGTAAATATAGATACTTAAAAAGACAAAAAAAAAAATGCCCACGTTGAGTTGTATTATCCGTGCTGAGCTCGCCGGCTCCACGCGCTCCAGTGTTATGCTATACTAAGTTTTTCTGCACACTTCCGGTCTCTGTAGAAGCGATATCGATGAGCGGTCCGGGACAGCGGCACGTGATGATTCTGTATCGTTCTAACCGAACAAGGAGCAAATAATCTGTAACCGCATGCGATTGGGTGTGCGAGGAGGCCAGTAAAAAACGCGTTGGGAAAGACAAATGTGAAGATCCCGTGATGCTCATACCTGTTATAGGGCCTTGGCATTATTTTTTAGGTTTTTGGGGCTATTCTGCAACAATCCACTTTCTGTTGTGGAATAGTTCCATTCCCTGTGAAAGCTCCCTAAAGGGGAGGCTATTGAAAGATGAGAAAGTGGAACATGTACTTGAGAGTTTCAGAGTCTATAAACCGATGTTTTGGTTTGGGAATTTTATTTAATTTTCTCCCCCCTCATTCTACAGATGAGAGTGAGATTGATCAATTCTTGTCGAGTCTGAGAGGGTGCAGCCAGTCCCCAAACGGCACAGCGAGTCCCCAAACGCCACAGCTTTCCAGGAGGACGTGCAAGTACATAAAATAAGTGTAGGAAGAGAGTGGTTGTAGGCGCAATCCCTTTTCTTAAAGAGACATCAGACGTATTTCTTGGCTCGACTCCTCTGTTTTCATTAAGAATTAATCCAGCATACAACAGACACGTTTCGGGGCCATTGCGCCCCTTCCTCAGTATTTTAGCTAGGGACACACAGATCTGGTGTGCTCCACTCCTCTGTAAAGAGAACACACCAGTGCCGGCTGTGTGTCACCAACTAAAATACTGAAGAAGGGGCGCAACGGCCCCGAAACGCGTCTATTGTATGTTGGATTAATACTTAATAAAAAAGAAAGGAGTCAAGCTAAGAAATACGTCTCGTGCCTCTTTAAGGAAAGGGATTGCGCATACAACCACTCTTTCCCTACGGCTGGGTTCCCACGGGACGGAAATGTCGCGGTTTGCCCGCACCAAAAAATGTGAGATGGGTGCATCTTAAAAACCTGCGGCATTTTGCTGCGGCTTTTGGAGCGGTTTCACCATAGAGAGGAGAGAGGCCACAGTGGGGGAAAAAAATAACACGCTGCGGCTTGAAATTTCACACCGCATCGCCTGTTCCGCCCGGCTTTGCCGCGACTGATTGGCCGCCCTGTGTGGATGAGATTTTTGCAAAATTAGGAGCTGTGGGCGGATTTACTGCACAGAAATTCTGCACTGAATTTCCACAGCAAATCTGTCCCGTGTGAACCCGGCCTAAAGAGGGAAGGTTTGAGGCTAGATAAAAATCTCCCATTTTATAGAAACCGCACCATTTCCCAGCTCTGGCTACAATTGCGGCTCAGCCTCACTTACTTTATTGGAACTGAACTGCAATACCAGAATTAGCCTGTGGACAAGAACGGAGCTGTTTCTGAGGACAAAATTAAAAATAACATTTTTCTTGTAATCTTAGATAATCCCTTTTAACATTAAACATAATGTACCTGCCTTAAAGGAACACTCCAGGGATTTGTTGTATTTCTTTCTTAGTGTACAGTAGGCATGAAATGCCGGTAGAACAGTCAATGCACTTACCAGTCACTCGGCATTAGCTGCATTACCATACACTGTATACCCATTGTACACCAAGGAAATAAACCTTTTCTCCAGAGTGTTCTGAAGGTGCCTCGGTGTCCATATAAGAAGGTTCTGTGTAACTTCGACAGTTGGACATCTCTCATGCCTATTGACTTGCTATGGCGGTTGTAAGTCAAGGCTTGGAAGGCCTGAATGCTGAAAGCCAGAGATAGCTAGATACATTTAAGTAGACCTTTCTATTTGGAACAAGTTGAAAATATTTATGATTCTACTTTTTAAGATCTGTAAAGAGTTGAATACTTTTGACTTTTTCGTCCTCGTGGCCATAAGAAGGTGGTCACCTTTGGAGACATTGCTTTACTGTTAGCTTCTGTAGGAAACATAGCATCATGTTCATATCTTTGTACTCCTTATGAAGGAATGAACATAGCTGTGAGGAATACATCAAAGGAGAGGTGGAAGCGTCCTAAAGTGCGTACTTCCTCCTTAAACAAGTAACACTATAATGATTTATAGTTGGAGAGCTCTGATCCACACATGTGACCCATCTCAGCTGCCCTCCCTCCGAAGTTTCTTCTCTAGATGCCTGTATATCAACAGATCGCTTTAGATGAGGTCAGCAAAGTGTGATAGACCACACTGATTTGAGGGTCTCTTATAGTACAAACACCTGGGGTAATTTCGGAGGCGCTGAGAATAATTACATCACCTGTACAAAGACTAAGGAAATCCTGCAAACATGGCCTGTTGGAGAGACTTGAGAAACACCATGGTAGATCATAGGATAGATGAATCCTAACGATCAACATTATGAATGGTGATGGGATGTATCTCTAATTAGACGAGTAGAGACCATTTAACTAATGAGTGATCAAGGAGATCGGGGCTCATCTGCCTGGCCTTGTATACAGACTGATTCAAATGCTCTTAAGGGTGGAATGATCGTTAATACAATTGTTTGACCCCATGGAGCTGTCCTTGGTCGCCTGCATATCTGTCCATGTAGGTGACCAGTAAACTTGCATAAATTAGGCAATCAGCTGATGAACAGGCCATGTAAAAGGGCAAGCAATCAGCTGATTGCTTGTACTTTTACATGGCCCAGTGATTGAGCAAAAAAAGTTCAGGCAAGCAGTCTTGGCTGATCAGGCTGTGAAAAAGGCCCAAGATCTGTCACCAGTCTGACTTCATATACCATCTTGCATGATTCCAACCACAGTTTAGAGAGGATTACTATGGGTATAATTGGGCACTATATGGGTACAGATTCTAAAGTAGGGGTCATAGTGTTCAAACTGATTTCAGTGTTAGAGTGTATGGACACCTTAAAGTAACCCTACAGTTTTGGAACAAAATTCTGTCCCAGGACCAGACAGGGATGGGGTAGATTACCTGCAGCTGTTTTCTTCCGTCCCTCCAATCCAACAGTTGCCGGTCCCATTTTTGTCGGTCCAAAATGGCTTATGCAATCTTTAGGCTACCTAATCCGCACAAGCTATTGGTAGTGTTAACTACCTGTGTGCTATACCTGCTCTCCAATTGACTGCAGTTGCTTATGTAATCTGCAATGGCCAATTAGAGCAGTGCGAAGTGTTCACTGGATAGATGGAATATTGCTGCAGCCATCTTGGATGGCAGAAAGTGGGGCAAGCTGCCGCCCATAATGTATCCTCCCCGTCCTTTCATGCGCCACAATTTTGTCCCAAAACTGGAGGATCGCTTTAAAGTGACTTTTCTTGGGACTGGTATGGTGGTATATTACCTGCTGTTGCTCCTCCACGCCATTGTCCCTTTGATCCGATGCTTATGGATCCCGTTTTCAGTCATGCAAGCTGGCCACCACAATTGTCTCACTACCTTATGTGCAATGTGCGCTACTCTCTGATTGGCTTAGTGCTCATCAAATGAGCAGCACGGGCCAATCAGAAAGCAGGTGTACTGAATCGGTAGCATTACGCTGTGTAGATTAGGTATTTGGAAGGTTGAGGTGGCCATCTTTGATTATCGAAAGCCGGGCCCAAAAACGCCACATCAGAGAAGCAATGGCACTGAAGATCAACAGCAGGTAATAGAACTACCCTCTGGTTCCTGGACAGAATTTTGTCCCTGGACCAAAGGGTCACTTTACCACAAGAGTTCAATACTGGAAGGTATTAAGTAATAACCCAAAAAATTTTTTTGAACCGTCCATGATTTTTTATGACGATCCGGTCACCTGCGCTCGTTTTTTAAGTTGTGTATCGAAGCAAAGCACCACAATGGTTATTTCTTGCTAAAAGCGGATTAGATGTTGGACAGATGGCATTAGCCAGATCCTCTTTGGGGTGTTTGGACTTCTCTTTGTGTTAGACACATACAGGATACATTTCATAAGCAACAGATTTCTTGTAATTATTCTTTTAAATTAAAACTGCTGCGGGTTTATGAGAGGCGACTCTGCGGCTGTAATCCAATATTGTGTGAGAGCTGGACTCTTAATTAAATATTAAATGGACTTTAGAAAAAATGTATTCTGTCATTTCACAATAGATGATGATGAACCTGGCTGAGCTAGTCCATCATTGGAGATTTTAACCAGTTGTTGTCCCAAGAGTTTCGACATTGTGTTAAGAATTTAGAGGGGGTTTCCAAATTTCAAGGCCTTACAATAATAATTTTTAGGCAGACCATGAACCACTCGTGCATCCTCATCAGTAAGGGTGTACCAGGCTGGAGTCATCGGCCTAAAGTTGGATCGCCTAGAATACACTAGTAGGTTATTTTACAGTTGAAGGAACTGGTTTATCAAAAACACAGAGCACTTTTTTGGCCAACATTTATCGGGAACCTGTGAAGATCGGAAGCACTTACTGTTACTGTGGGGATGTCCGTCCCTTGAAAAAATTCTGTGATTTATTTAGGGATTGTTACTCTTTTTTGCCGATCGTATTACACTTTTTTTTTAATCTGTTAAAAACTGGTCCAAGGAAAAGGGTAAACCCTTTCGAATCCTCTGTCTGACGTCTGAAGACATTATGATTTAAGGCTGTACAGCTCCAACGTTGGAAGACGTCCGTCGGGGTTCTCTTACTGTATATTGCCAGCCTCTCTGCTGTCGGAGCCTATCCAATGTGTCACCTCATGTAGTACTGGCTTTAGCCAGCAGATAGCGCCATTGTATAACGGCAGAGAAAGAGTAAGCCCCCTAGGAAAACCAGGATATAAATTGGACTGGAAAGGGTTAATATGGTTTAGCATCTGACTCTCTTGATTTCTCTTTCCTAGCTAACTAGATACTAGCATTAAAGCGACTCTACAGCCCCGGGACAAACTTTTTCAGACTGAATGGGGAGTAATATTACCTGGTGCTGTCCTCTCGCCTCTATTCTTCTACCGATTCGCCCTTTGGTCTTCCAAGATGGCCATAGGGATTCTTGGAATACCCTGGTGCCTCTGAGCAGTGACCCACCCACCCATTTCAATCAAACTTTAGTTTAAAGAGTCACTTTAAAGAATCTTAACATTCAAGTTGCATTTTCTTTAATATAGTATAGGGGGCAATTTGATTGTAAGGTTTGGCTACTGCCAGCTAATATTAAGGGGGCTGTCAAGGTATACTCCCCTTTTTGGTCTAACATTGGGCGTGGATAGATGCAACTGTACGCTGCAGTCTGGCACCCAGAGTATTCTGCAGGGATCAAATTCTAATAATGGGACCCATGCCTTGGTAAACCCAGCTACCCACAGTACAGTTGCGTCATTCTATACTCTGTCAGATCAGACAAGTCGTTTGCCTAATCTTTTTGAAATATGTTGCTTGCGCTAGTACAGTGGAGGGAAATCAACAGTTGAATGTAGTCATTGAGTGCTCATCCTGCGGCGCCTGCTCCTCTTTGTACTATAATCAAGGAGAGAAGGCTGCGTATGCTCTGTAAATCTCTGTTGTGATGCACAGTAACTGAATATGCCAGAACCCTTCCGTATGCACATGGTGCATAGAGGACATTGAACATAGTTACTGGCCTTCCAAGAGATGGTAACTGTTTCTGAGGCCCCCAAATGTGATAAGTTGACCACCACTCCTTCAGTATGTAATTTGTTCCATCCCATACTGGATTGAAGTCTCCTCTCTAGTCCACTAGGAGAGTTGATCTCTGAAATATGATATAGAATGGGCTTAAATGAATTATCCGGGATGTGAAAAAAATCTAAAAAATGTTCTAAAACTCTAAGAACCAAACTTGCTTATACTTTTTCCTGGTGATTAAGTGCTGACATTCCAGAGGTCCCCCGTCAGTCTGTATTTGCAAGGGGACAGTAATGTCATTTCCTACTGCTCATGACCATTGCAGCCAACAAGTGACCTCAGCAGTCGTGTGCCTTACACCGCTCAGTGATGGGAGTCAGGATGCCACGAGTAGGGCATATTAACTGCATCTGCCACTAGAGCATACGAACCATCATTGCTGCCCGCTTGCAAATATATATTGGGGAGGGACCATCTGAGGTTCAGCCCTGGATCATCGGGAAGAATGAAGAGGCAATTAGTTTTATTACATTTCTAGGTGGTTGTTTTTTTTCCTTTTTTCACTTTCCAGATAACCTGGTGCCGCCACCAATCTGCCTATCCCTGGGGTCCGTCTTCCTATATCTAAAGTGGCTGCAGTGCTCTTGTCATTTATCACACACTGAATTGGTAGTCAGATGCTGCATGCTGCTTCCTGATTGGCCAATTGGAGCAGTTTGTCATGTTTTAGACTACCAATGTACCACTAGTGCTCAAGTAGTCTTAAGAACCACCACAGCCATCATGGCAGTATGAAGATAGGCACCAGGAATAGGCAGATCAGTGACCGATCCAGGAATAGGCAGATCAGTGACCGATCCAGGAATAGGCAGATCAGTGACCGATCCAGGAATAGGCAGATCAGTGACCGATCCAGGAAGAGGATAGCACCAAGTAATAGAACTTCCCCATCCCATTGGGACTAGAGCAGGTAAATTATAGACTTAATTGACAAACGGACGAATGTTTAGAATTTGTGGCAAACCAGGTGACAATAAAGCTCCGGGGAAGAGCACAAAGCCGTTTTTAGCACTTCAACTTATATGGACTCTTCCTTTTTAAAAGAATTATATAGGATTAGAATAACGTGGCTCTCCTACCTGTTCAGCAAAGCCACACCATGGTCGCCCGGCACCCTGTGGAATCGCTGCAGCATCCCTGATCTGCTCCATATACGCGGTGAGACGTGCCAGTAAACAGTATGAGGAAGTCTGTCCTGAAACGTGCTATTCTATGCATTCTCTGTTAGGATTCCTTGGAAGTGTGCAGTATATGTATACATATTATTTTCTATTTATTTAACATGACACCCCGGATTTTAGGAAGGGGATTTTTTTCTTGTGATATTAGTGTGTATTCTTAATATAATTTGTTAAATAAAAGTTTGTCTTTAACCTTTTCTTTTTGTTTTCTTCATTCAGTAATTGGTTATTAATGTATTAAAGGGGTTGGCCAGGATTTAAGTCCCCGAAATGCGGAATGCTTGTTGTGATGTCCAGGGCATTAGGCCGGTGCATTTCTGATCCGGCTTACTTCCTAATTGAAGCAGTCGTCTGGGGTCCCACATGGCGGAGGGGGCTGGTTTTTCAGTTGGCACAGTGATCATTGTAGCGTAGCGCACCCAAACTGATCATCCTCCTCAGATCAAGACACAGTTCACACTGGGGCAGATTTACCAAACCTCCCTACTACTTGGATGGTCAAAGGACGACACTTATGGTCCATTGAGTGAATCCTGAGTGCTCAGGGTTTATATGGAGCAGGATTGTGAGGGTGCCGGCTGTCTGTGAAGGCAGGCACCCATCTGCAACAGCCGCTGATCGCGGCTAGAGATGAGCGAGCGTACTCGCTAAGGCAAACTACTCGAGCGAGTAGTGCCTTATGCGAGTACCTGCCCGCTCGTCTCTAAAGATTCGGGTGCCGGCGGGGAGGAACGGGGGGGAGATCTCTCTTTCACTCTCTCCTTCCCGCTCCTCCCTGCTCACTCCCGCAACTCACCGCTCTTCCCCGCTGGCACCCGAATCTTTAGAGACGAGCGGGCAGGTACTCGCATAAGGCACTACTCGCTTGAGTAGTTTGCCTTATCGAGTATGCTCGCTCATCTCTAATTACGGCTGTTACGCTATAAATGCCGGTGTCGATTTTGACAACCGAATTATAAATGCCTTGATCATGATTCGGGGCTCTTGAACGACCCCCCCTAAGAAGTGCCTTTAAAAAACTGTCTGTGAAAATGCAATATAATGTAATACTACATTATATTGTACGAGCGATCAAACGACAGTAAGTTCAAGTCCCCCGTGGGGACAAAAAATAAATCGGTAACAAGTAAAATTAAAAAAAAGATTAATTATTGGAAAATATAAAAGGAAGTAAATGTGTAAAAAAGAAAAAAAACTTTTCCTATATTAATTAAAAATTAAAAGTGTATTTGCTATCCATAAAAGTCCGATCTATTAAAGTAACATATTATTTATCCTGCACGGTGAACATTGTCAGAAAAAAGGAACACAATGAAAGAATTGGGCTTTTTTGGTCACCCCCATCTCCAAGAAAAAGTTTTCAAGAGTCAAAAAGTTGCCAATATGCTACCAATAGAAACGACAGGATGTCGCTCATACAACTATATGGACAGGAAAATAAAAGGTTATGGTTGGCAGAAGATGGCAGCAGAAAGTTTTATCTTTTTTTAAAGCTATTCTATGGCTTAGAAGTAGTACAGGAAAAAAAAAAATTATAATTCTGCTCCACAAAATAAGGCCTCATGCACACAGGCACACACGGATTCTGTGTGGGAAATCCCGCACAGAATCCCACCGTGCCCGCTGCCGGAGTATCTGTCAGAAGTTGTCTTCTTTCTGTATGCGGATGTGCCGCCGTCGCACATGCGCAGTATAGAGTATGCCGTCACCTAAGCGATGACGCGGATCCACGACACTTCCGCAATGCTCATTGCAGAAGTGCCACGGGAGGAACGGCTTCCATTGACTTCAATGGAAGCCATTCCTACATATCCGCTCTTAAAAATAGAGCATGCCGCGATCTTATTTTGGCACGTAGCGGCCGCAGATAAAATCTGGTGTGCGTGGAGAGTGGGATCTCCACACACATTAATGGGTACTTTGAATTCGCTGCTCATTTTGCACCATGTGCATGAGGCCTTAAAGGGGTTGTCCCGCGGCAGCAAGTGGGTCTATACACTTCTGCATGGCCATAATAATGCACTTTGTAATGTACATTGTGCATTAATTATGAGCCATACAGAAGTTATAAAAAGTTTTATACTTACCTGCTCCGTTGCTGGCGTCCTCGTCTCCATGGTGCCGACTAATTTTCGGCCTCCGATGGCCAAATTAGCCGCGCTTGCGCAGTCCAGGTCCTCTTCTTTTATGAATGGGATCGCTCGTGCAGGATGCCGACTCCGTGTAGCTCCGCCCCGTCACGTGCCGATTCCAGCCAATCAGGAGGCTGGAATCGGCAATGGACCGCACAGAAGAGCTGCGGTCCATGGAGGGAGCAGACCCCGGCGGCCATCTTCAGCAGGTGAGTATGAAGACGCCGGGATTCAGGTAAGCACTCTCCGGTTTGTTTTTTTAACCCCTGCATCGGGGTTGTCTCGCGCCGAACGGGGGGGGAGTTAAAAAAAAAAAAAACGTTTCGGTGCGGGACAACCCCTTTAAGTTGTCACTTTTGCCAGAATACGTGCCTCATGTAAACGCACACACACCCTCGCCTCCCAAAGTTGTCAGAATTGCAGGATTTCCTACCATTTCACTCCACTTAGAAATGTAAAAGTTCTCATATGTACATTATATGGTACATTAAATAGTACCAAAAAAGGACCTCAGACAGCTGCATCAATAGAAGAATTAAAGGGTTATGGGTTTTTTGTTTTAAAGAGAGGCAGAAAAGCCAAAAATGGGGGGGAAATAAAGAGCTGTGTCCTTAAGAGGTTAAAGGGGTTGTCCCACGCCGAAACGGGTTTTTTTTTTTTTTTTGCATAGGCCCCCCGTTCAGCGCAGGACAAACCCAAGGGATGTGGTGAAATTTTAAAAATGGCCACCAGGATCTTCACCCACGATGCACCGCGGGTCTTCTCCCATGGTGCACCGTGGGCTTTGTGCGGTCCATTGCCGATTCCAGCCTCCTGATTGGCTGGAATCGGCACACGTGATGGGGCGGAGCTACGCGATGACGCGTAGAAGGGGCGGAGCCAGAACGCCGCTCGTGCCCGGACCGACCAGAAGGGAGAAGACCCTTCTGCGCAAGTGCGTCTAATCGGGCGATTAGACGCTGAAATTAGACGGCACCATGGAGACGGGGACGCCAGCGCAGGGAAGGTAAGTGAATAACTTCTGTATGGCACATATTTAATGCACGATGTATATTACAAAGTGCATTAATATGGCCATACAGAAGTGTATAACCCCACTTGCTATCGCGGGACAACCCCTTTAAGGATAACATGTAATCAAACAGATAAACTATGGAAAACATTGACTTGCAGAACTGGTACCGGGCACTATATGGGTGTGCACCCTATAGTAATCACAAGCAACATACAGACCACCCTGGCCGGGGGTAATAAAGTACTGAATCCAATATTGAATTAAAGCGCCCTCTAAGGCAAACATCATGGTACTCTTAAAATTTCACGCACACTTAATTAATGTCCATTAATATTTAGGAGTAGAGCAAGTTCATACTTGGTAGCAGGTATAGGCTGTTTCACTCAGGATTGGTCTTTACCTACAGACAGGTAAGTGATCATGTTACCTTTGGCTGACGAATGGTTCTCATGGGGTAACCTTGCCGTAAAGGGTTGGCTGGGTGTTGGGATACTTCCTCAACAGTTTGCTTCAGTCTCCACGGCCATTGACACACTGGAATTGGTTCTAAATTCCAGACGCTGAGTCTGTGGTAATAGTGTGTATTGCCTGAAGCTGGTCAGGAGGGGTAATATCTCTCCTTAGGGAGAGCACCAAGAAGGTGAATGAAGAGACTTATAAGGCCATCCATGCTCCTCTGGGTAATATGCAAATAAGAAAGATGGAACAAAACCTCTGCAGCGCCACCTATTGGATGGCAGCATTCCTTAAAATCAATGCTAGATCCTTTCCACTGGTCTGTAGAGCAATGATTCGGAATTGAAAACCAAGCCAGAATCCATATACAAACAGCTGTTTCGGGGTTTTTGCCCCTCGTCAGTGTGCAGTAGGATCCTGGCTTGGCTAGTGAGAGGCCTGTGACGTGGGTCAGGAGGGGTAACATCACTCCTTACACAGAGAGCACTAAGAAGGTGAGTGAGGAGACTTATAAGACCATGCAAGCGCCTCTCTGTAATATGCAAGTAAGGAAGATGGAACAATACCTCTGCAGCGTCACCTCATCAATGTTCAAAAACCCTGAAACAGCTGTCTGTGTATGGTTTCTGGCTTGGTTTTCAATTCTCAATCCTTGATCTACAGACCCACATAAAGGGTCAAGCACTGATTTGCAGGAATGCTGCCATCTGATAGGTGACGCTGCAGAGGTATTGTTCCATCTTCCTTATTTACCTGAAGCACTCACAGCGCACTCACAGCGCACCTATCAGTGGCACCAACTGCTCTCACCAGCTCCCGTCTCTCCTACTGAGTTTGGAGCACAAAGTCGTCCACCCGAGGCTCTCACTTGGTTGCGGACATGTTGTCCCGCTTACCATCTCTCTCTCTTAAAAAAGGACTGCTATATCACACCGCACAGCGTAGGAAGACATGCCCTTTTTTTACATAACCTTCCAGCCAATTTGCAATCGGCTCAGGTCCTGGCAGGAACATATGCAAAGCCCAACAGTGAAATATACTGTACATATTGGCAGGTAATCCATAACATACTAGCACACAATTATTGCAATATAGACATTTTTATAATCCAAATTGCATCATCTAATAAAATATTATGCAAACTGGGGTCCTCAATAAAATTAGGATCCATACAGATTGGCCTAGTTTAAGTTTATTAATGCTAATCTTTTTACAGGGTCAAAAAAGAGGGCCATTTAGGGGCCACAGAAGGACTACGGTCAAAAATAGTGACTGATGCGCCAAAAAAAGGACACTTGGGAGGTGAAGATTTACTTACACTGTCTTATAGTAGTGCAAATTTAGATGGCAGTCTGAAAATGCACCATGTTTATCACCGTGACTCGTGTTGGATGGTAAATTTGGTGCATCTTTAGACATTTATGACTTTATACCACCTATTAGTTGGTTTAGTTTATGCTAGTTTTGTACCAAAATTTGGTACAATTTGTGAAGCAGTTAAAGCACTCCACCCACCCCCCCCCCCCCTTTTCACAAAACAACACCGTTATTGGAAGTTCCATAAAAAATGCATAAAAATGACTAAAGCACATTATAAATGTGATTTTTTTTCAGACCGTTAGCTTCATTGTCTGAGCCGCACCTGGGGCTCTTGGTTCAGGTGGACAACAACTAGAATGGAGCACAGAAATGACCTTCCCACCCAGGCAGGAAGAAGAGCAGAACGTTACAATGTGAACGGTTACATATATCTGGTTTGTCTTTTCATTGTATTGTGGCAGAAACTCAACAAGATACTAAAACTGTGGGTTGAATTTGGAGACTCTAATTAGCAAAATTAAATGTGCATTGTCATTGTGGGACTGGAGGTGAACGTCACAATGCACAAATCGACACATTCAGTGTCATACAGTAACCACTCCAAATATTCTGAAGGGTGTCTGTACAGATTTGGATGCTTCAATATCGATCATAGAACGGTAGAGTTGGAAGGAACCTTCAGGGTCATCAGGTCCAACGCCCTGCTCAGTGCAGGATCACTAAATCATCCCAGACAGATGTCTGTCCAGCCTCTGTTTAAAGACTTCCATTGAAGAAGAACTCGCCACCTCCTGTGGCAACCTGTTCCACTCATTGATCACTCTCACTGTCAAAGTTTTTTCTAATATCCTATCTATGTCTCCTCCCTTTCAGTTTCATCCCATTGCTTCTAGTTTTTCCTTGTGCAGATGAGAATAGGGCTGATCCCTCTACACTGTGACAGCCCTTCGGATATTTGTAGACCGCTATTAAGTCTCCACTCGGCCTTATTCCTTGCAAGCTAAACATTCCTGGTTCGTATAACTTTAACCGTTCCTCATAGGACATGATTTGCAGACCGCTCACCATCTTGGTAAATCTTCTCTGAACTTGCTCCAGTTTGTCAATATCTTTTTTAAAGTGGGGTGCCCAGAACTTGACACAGTATTCCAGATGAGGTCTGACTAAGGAAGAGTAGAGGGGGATAATGACATTACGTGATCTAGACTCTATGCTTCTCTTAATACATCCTAGAATTGTGTTTGCCTTTTTTGCTACTGCATCACACTGTTGTCTCATGTTCAGTCTATGATCTATTCGTATATTAAAGACTTTTCCACAAGTGCTGCTGCTTTGCTCAATTCCTCCAATTTTCTATGTGCTTTTATAATTTTTCTTGCCCAGATGTAGGACTTTGCATTTCTCCCTGTTAAATACCATTCTGTTAGTCGCCGCCCATTGTTCGTTTGTCCAGATTTTTTTGAATACTATCCCTCTCTTTCCCAGTGTTAGCTATCCATCCTAGCTTTGTGTCATCGGCAAATTTGATCAGTTTCCCATCAATTTCCTCCTCGAGATCATTTATAAAAATGTTGAAAAACACTGGGCCCAGGACTGAGCCTTGTGGTACCCCACTTGATACATTCTTTCACTTGGATGTGCAGCCATTTATGACCACTCTTTGAGTACGATCACTTTTTTGAAGATAGGGACAACATTTGCTCTTTTCCAATCCTCTGGGACTTCTCCTTTTTTTCAGCAATTTTCAAAGAATATAGCGAGTGGTTCAGCAATTACCCTGCTGCTTCCTTTAGTATTTTATGACCTAGAAACTTGAATTTATTTAAGTTAGCTAAGTGTTGCCTCACCATCTCTCTGCTTATAGATAGCCTGCATTTGTTTATTTCCCCAATAGCACAGGGAAGATCAGCTGATGTTACCTTTACTTTCTGAGAGAAAACAGATACAAAGTAGGAATTTAGGTGTTCTCAACATCATTCTTAACCACTTCACTATTTTCATCTTGTAAGCATCCAATAGCATCTTTGACTTTTCTTTTGCTTTTGACATACCCCCCAAATCATTTTTTATTGCTTTTGGCCTCTGTTGCAAGCCTCAATTCACTATTAGCTCTAGCTTTTCTGACACTTACCCTACAGTTTCTGCAGACCGCATTATATTCTTCTTTAGATGTTGCCCCCACTTTCCATTTGATAAACCTGTTTTTCTTCCTTGTTAGCATGTGTTCATCCATCCTGGTCTCTTTAAATGCTTCCAATTTTTCCTTTTGGGGATTGTTAACAATTGTGCTTTGAGGATCTCATTTCATAATATTTCCTAACCTTCTTGGACATTTCTGTCCTTAAGAGCATCCATCCATTGGATTCTTCCTACCTTCTTTTTGAGTTCATTAAAATCTGTCTTTATGAAGTCCAACCTTGAAGTCTGAGTTTTCTCAGGACTTCCTTCTCTTGTTATCCAAAATTCAATGATAGCATGATTGCTGCTTCTTAAGGTCCCAGCCACTCCTACTTACACAACTATTTCCTCCCTGAATTAGGTCAAGATAGCAGATCCCCCTGTTTTTCTTTCTACCTTTTGAAAAATAAAGTCAGCAAGAGCGGATAAGAATTTGTTGGATCCATTACTCTTACCTGAGAGACATTCCCAACAAATGTCTGGATAGTTAAAATCTCCCATGATCACTATGTCATGCTTTTTGAAAGCTTGGCCATCTGATGTAGGAAGAGTTCATCCATATCTTCTGCTTGTCCAGGCGGCCTATAGTAAATACCTACAATGGTGTCCTTTCTGTTGTTCTCGCCTTGTATTCTTACCCAAACAGTTTCTACAGAACTCCCATGCTCTGAAGCTTGAATTTGTGGAGTTGTATGCTTTCCTAACATACAACGCAATACCTCCTCCCTTTTATGAAGTCTGTTTCTTATGAATAAGTTGTATCCCTCAAGCCTTGTATTCCAATCAAGTGTATCATCCCACCAAGTTTCCGTGATGACTATGACATCATATTTCTCTATCTTTCAGCAATGATGATCGCTGATTAAGGGTCTGGAGGAGATGTGTCAATCAGGCTGATCCTCTATTTTGAAGCACCACATAGATCATCAATGTCATGCTTTTGTGGTGCCATCAGCATCAACCGCTGATCACCTCTAGTACGCATCATGAGAACCATCATTGATGGCATGCCATTAAGTTAATGATGTTCTGCAGACTGTCACGCTACCACATCTTCAGGGTGTACTCAATGTCATTTTCCAGCTGGATAATGCATGACCATGCACAACAAAAATCAGCAGACATACTCGGCAAGGTGTCCAGATGATTCTATGGCCAGCATGATCCCAAGATCTCTCTCCAATCAAGAATCTACAGGACACAATTGAACGTCAAGTGGAATGCTCTCCTACCACTTCGTACTAAAGATGAACTGTGGACTATAGTCAATACCACATGGTCAGCACTATCTCGGGACTGTATTCCAGCACTCACTGAATCAATGCCAAGTTGCACCCAACATGGTGGCTCCACTACTTACTGATGATCCTGTTTATTGGGCCAGGAAGATGTGCAATTGTTTGAAATAATTCTCGATGGTTCAGAACTTAATTCTCCATCTTTGTTTTGAATTTTGTTTCCTTTCAAGCATTTCTTCATGGTGTTTTCTCTAGTATATATCTATATTCCCTAATGAATTTATCTGACATTCTTGGAAAGCACCAAGGCGTGAAGAGGTGTATCCAACTTTTAGCTTCTCAGGTTTCCTCACCAGCAGAAGGAGGTCCTCCAGACCTGCTTCCTAGGTTTACGTAACCATAATTTTTCCTTCTTATGTACTCAAAGGGTCTGATTGGCCATTTGAATACTAGCAGATAGGACAAAGAGAATATTTATCATATCAGCTGTTCGGTGGGCCACTGTTACAGAGCAGAAAGCAGACAGCTCTGTACACTTTGGAGCGGTCAGCAAGCTATTGCAGACACAGCTCCCATTCAGTTCTCCTGGATGACTGAACCTGGCTCCACCTAACTTGACTGAATAGAAATTCATGATTTCCACCTATGAAATATTTTTAGTATTTGCCACATATGTCTATGGTGCAGAAACTCTTGCGAATTAGTATAAGGGCATAAATCAACTGCTGGATTTTGTATAAGGAGATTTTCCAACATAGAAGAGGAATAGAGATGAGCGAACGTGTCCGTTACGGACACATCCGCACCCGGACACCGGCTTTAGCGAACACTGCAGTGTTCGCGCGTAAGTGTCCGGGTGCCGCCGGGGGGCGGGGAGATGCGCGGCGGCGCGGGCGGCAGTAGCGGGGAACAGGGGGGAGCCCTCTCTCTCTCCCTCTCCCCCCCACTCCCCGCCGCACCCCCCCGCGCTGCCACGGCGGCCCCCGAACTTTTTCGCCCGAACACCGAGGTGTTCGCAAAGTTCGGTGTTCGGGCGAAAAAGGGGCGGGGCCGAACGTGTTCGCTCATCTCTAAAGAGGAAGCATCTTACACCAGCTGTGCTTTTAGAGTAGTTGGCATTGCGGAAGCTTTGATAATGTAGTCCATTGACAGCTTTATGGGGTCTACTGTACTGTTTTGATGTGTCATACACATGTAGTTTATGTATTTAAGGTTTAGAGGTTCTTTTTACATGAAATGTGAAAATTCCCTGTGAATTCTTTTTCACTTTAGTCATATGAGTTCAGATTATCAACTTTTTAGCCATTTGTTGCTTAGGTGAGAGTTGTAGTGGGATTTGAAGTAGCTCGTATGTCCTAACTATGATTACTATGCATGTACTATGCTTAGGTAGGGGGCTGAGAGGGGAAAATGAGTTTAGAAAAATTGTTTATTTTTGGGGGGATAAGTATTCACACTGATAAAGATAATTAGTTGAAGGGGTTGGGGGGTTTATGCTTAATTTAAAGAAATGTGTTGGCTTATGAAACTAGTCAATGTACTTATTCGAAGTTCAGCCCCGCTTTCTCACTGTGTAAAGCCATGCCTTCTTGTTAACAAAGCCTTCTACAACCAGACTGCCACCGCTGTCCTGAAAATGGCACTGATGGAGGGACATGAAACCAGACATGTCCTTCAGTGACCTCCATTGCATATGTGGTACACTCACTGACAAAAAGAAATGCACCAGGAGGAGTTATTGGAATTGGATGAAACATTATATGTATGAATGTAATGATGATATATGTAAGAGATTACAATTAGAGATGAGCGAGCATACTCGATAAGGCAAACTACTCGAGCAAGTAGTGCCTTATTCGAGTACCTGCCCGCTCGTCTCTAAAGATTCGGCTGCTGGCGCGGGTGAGAGGTGAGTTGCGGCAGTGAGCAGGGGGGAGCGGGGGGGGAGAAAGGGAGAGAGAGATCTCCCCTCTGTTCCTCCCCGCTCTCCCCCGCTGCTCCCCGCTGGCACCCGAATCTTTAGAGATGAGCGGGCAGGTACTCGAATAAGGCACTACTCGCTCAAGTTGTTTGCCTTATCGAGTATGCTCGCTCATCTCTAATTACAATCTAAGAGCGAAAGGATAAATTTCTTGGGGAAAACTGTAGAATTCAAAGGACACTCTAGTATCCTGTTGGGCCGCCTCTAGCCTGAATACATGATGAGATACAGTCGGGCATAAAGTCTCTGTATGTTATCCTGGGGTACATTTGCCAACAGATGTTAGAACTGAGCCTAGTCTAGATCCTGCACGCTCATTGGCTACAGAAGCTGAGGTCCCAGCTGGTCCCATAAATGCTCAATTGGTGATAAGTCTGCCAACCGGGCAGGCCAAGGAAGTGTGGCAACTGTGTGTGGGCAAGCATTACCCTGTTGAAAAATGCCCCTTGGAAGCCCTGCTATGAAAGGCAACACATGGGGCTGCAGGATTTCCTGCACGTGTTGCTGAGCTGTTATGGTCTCTCATACCACTACTAGGGGTGATCGACTGTCGTATGTGATGACTTCCATACCATCACACCAGCAGTGGGTACAGTGTGCCACTCCACAGCAAAGGCAGGATTGAAGCGTTTACCACCAGGCCTCCATACTCGAACTTGACCGTTGTTAGCTCCTAAATATAATCTGTATTCATTACTAAAGACATTATGGTACCATTCCATAGTAGACACCACAACACCACTGCAAACAAAGGCAACTGTGTTTGGATGTTAATGGCAGGGCACGTAATGGCTGCAGTGACAACAAATTTCTGTCTGCTAAGCACCTGGAATTTGGTCTGGGCAGGGACAGGGGTCTGTAATGAAGGTGCCATCTGTGTCTGGATGGTGGGCAACAAAACTGTTGGAGCTGCTCGTACTTGTTGGTGGATCAAAAAATCTTCTCTACTGTTGGCCTGTCTGGTAGGCCCGGAGCCTGTTTGCCATGTATGTGAGTCCTCATGTAACCACTGCTTCACACCTCCCAGCAGCTTGGTCAGGAAGTCCCAGATGGCGGGCAAATCGTTGAACCGACTATCCTGTTTTTCTCATTCCAATGATGCTCATCCTCTCAAAGTCTGTTGACTGGCAAAATGTTTTGAGTGTGTCATAGAGGCGTCTAGTTGTCAATGATCTCTCAACAAGAGGTCCACTACACAAAGGTAGCATCTGAGAGCCTTTTTGTAGGGCATTGGGGAAAGCACTTCACTTTTACAACCTATGGTGACAACCTCCATGTCAAATCAGACCGCAACTGTAACCATTTACATATCTGCCTGAGACATAACTGCAGGATGGGTTTCGCAGCAATACGACATTTCTATCTGGGTCCTTTTTTTTTTTGCGAATGAGTGTAGCACCGATAAACATGAAAACTCAATACTGAGAGGACTGAAGATTTTCTTCTACACTTTAACAAATCTGGACGTCCAGCAAACTAACACATCTTTAGTGTTTTTCAGTTGAGGTCATTGATGGACATGTCTGGTCACATGCCCTTTCATTAACAGCCATTTTGAGGATGGGAATACTGTACAGTCTTTCCAGTGAGGAGGCATAGCGTCACATACTGAGAAATCAATACTGAACTTCTAATAAGAATATATTGCTAAAGGGGTTGTGCCAAAATCTAAATGTATCCCTTATTCACAGGATAACTTTACAATTGGTTGAGGTCCAACAGATGGAACCCCCACGGATCCTACGAATAGGGTCTCGCATGCGCACCACTGTTCCACTGAGCACACATACTTGGCCATTTCCAGCACTATCCTTGAAATGAATGCAGTGAGAGAGCGCATGTGTGACCTCTGCTTCATTCATGTAGGACTGTTGTGACCCCATTCTTGTAGATCTTTCTACAAACTCTTTAAGAAGACTGTATTCAGGTTTCCAATGCAATTGTCAAAAGTATGCATAAAGTGTCCAACCCCTTTAAATGTTCTATGAAATTAGGAACAAACTCCTCTTTATGGGAATTTTCAGGTCAGTCAAAGACTTGTTTTAAGAAGACTGCTGTGTTTTACTTTTTTTTTCTTGTGTTTATTTTTCCTTTTAATGATTCTTTTTCTGAGGTGGCCATATTGAAAATGCAGGGTTCCTTCCTACATTGTTTTTAGAGACAGTACAGCAAGGTGTGTGTCAGCTGAAATGATTGGATGTTAGGATGGTTTCACAGGCCTTTGTTGAAAAAACAAAGAGCCATGGTTTTGTGGCAACTTTTGTTGCAGTTCTTTGAGTCAAAGCCAGAAGTGGATTCAAAAGGAATGAGAATGTAAAGGAAGGTCTGTCTTTGACACAAAAAACTGCATCAAACACTGTGAATTTCTAAAGGGAATAATAAAAAAGAAGAAAGAAAAACTTGTATATAAAACTTGTATATGAAAGAAAATCAAGTGACAATCCAAGATGAAAGATATTCAAGTAGAAAAAGACTTTATTCCTCCATAAAACACAAGTAGCAGCAACGTTTCGAACAACAAGTCTTTCTCAAGAAAGACAGACAGACCTTATATTTACAGACTCTATTGAGATCGGGGTTGTACCACTGGATTAGCCACTATGCCAATGTGGTTCCAATATACAAAAAGGTGTCAAGAAGAGAGCCTGGTAACTACAGGCCGGTAAGTCTCACTTCAATAATCGGAAAAATATTCGAGGGGTTTCTGAGAGACTGGAATATTCTGAAATATTTCATGGAATATAATGGTATAACGCCTCATCAGCACGGGTTCATGAGGGGTTGATCATGTTAAACCAACCTAATCAGCTTCTACAATGAAGTAAGTTCTAGGCTGGACCTGGGAGAGTCTATTGATCTTGTATAGCTAGATTTTTCTAAAGCATTTGACACCATGCTGAATAATAGGCTGATATATAAAATGAGACAGCTTGGACTCGGCAAAAACGTGTGTAGCTGGGTAAAGAAAGAACTGGCTCAGAGATAGAAAGCAGAGGGTAGTAATAAATGGATCGTACTCTGATTGGGCCACCGCCGCTAGCGGGGTGCCACAGGGTTCAGTACAAGGCCCCATCCTGTTCAATATATTTATTGATATTTGCAGACGATACGAAATTATACAAAATAATTAATACAATTTAGAACAAGGTACGGCTACAAACGGACCTAGATAAACTGGGGACATGGGTAGAAAAATGGCAAATGAAGTTCAATGTTGATAAATGTAAGGTTATGCACATGGGCAGGAAAAACGGATGTCACCAATATACACTAAATGGGGTACTGCTAGGGAAAAGGGATATGGAAAAAGACCTGGGGGTACTAGTGGACTGTAGATTTAACTGGAGTAACCAATGCCAGTCAGCTGCTGCAAAAGCTAATAAAGTCTTGGGGTGCATTAGAAGAGGTGTAGGGGCGAGGGACGAGAACATTATTCTTCCAGTAAATAAGGCACTTGTCAGGCCTCACATGGAATACTGCATACAGTTCTGGACACCAAGGTTCAGGAAGGATGTTGCAGCGCTTTAGAGGGTTCAAAGAAGGGCAACCAAATTAATAAACGGAATGGGAGGACTGGAATACCCAGAGAGGCTAACAAAATTGGGATTATTTACCCTAGAAAAAAGACGGCTAAGCGGCGACCAAACAACTATATATAAATACATTAGGGAACAATACAAGGATCTCTCCCATGATCTGTTTATACCCAGGACTGCGACGGTAACAAGGGGGCATCCGCTACGTCTAGTAGAAAGCGGGTTTCATCACCAAGACAGAAGGGGATTCTTTACTGTAACAGCAGTGAGACTGTGGAATTCTCTGCCTGAGAATGTGGTGATGGCAAAATGAATGGGAGTTTAAGAGGGGACTAAACATCTTTTTGGAGCGCTAAAACATTGCAGGATATAGACATTAAATAACCAGCAGGGTTGTTCATCTGAGTCTTCAAGTCAGGTAGGAACTTTCAAATGTTGATCCAGGGATTATTCTAACTGCCATTATGGAGTCAGGAAGGAACTGTTACCCTCAAAATGTAGTAAATTGGCTTCTGCCTCATTGGGGGTTTTTTTGCCTTCCACTGGATCCACAAGGACGGTGAAAACAGGCTGAACTGGATGGACATTTGTCTTTTTTTCAGCCTTGCATACTACCCTGTTTCCCTGAAAATAAGACCTACCCTGAAAATAAGTCCCACTCTGACTTTTTGGGGAGGCTTGAAATATAAACCCTACCCAAAATAAGCCCTAGCTGCATAACATTTTTTTTTAAAGAATACATTATCTAGCAGGTAAGGTCCAGGTCCCTCCCGCTGCTCTCCGGAGCTTCTTGCAGTCCTTGCACGCCCACAAAAGCCCACAAAGCAATGGCAGTGATTGGTTTATCGAGTGCTGCATTGATTGGCTGAGTAGCTGTTGAAGAACCAATCACAGCCATAGCATTGTGGAGGTGGGATTTATAAATTGGCCAATCAATGCCGCATTTCAGTGCGTCGGAGCTCAAGAGAGCAGTAAGAGAGACCAAGACCAAGCCTGCTAGTTAGGTATAAGCAGACATCCCCTGAAAATAGGGCCTAGCGTCTCTTTCGGGGCAAAAATTAATATAAGACAGGGTCTTAATTTTGGGAAAACACGGTATGTTACTATCCTGTTCGCTAATTGCAATAGTTCATAAATATGTGTATTTGTGCACATATTTCACACCATTTTTTTGTCTGCTCTGGCATGTTTTTATGTGTATTTGTGCACATAAAAACATGCAGGAGCAGCCAAAAAACACAGGCATAAGTGATTTTTGATCAGGCAAATACGAAGCATATTTTTACGGCCGAAATGCACTTATGCCTGCGTGAACAAGCCCTAATAGTGGCCATAGTAGTAATAATGACCCTCATAGTCGCCGCAGAAGTAACAGTAACCCTCATAATTTCCCCCCGTAGTAATAGTGCTCCTCCTGGTGGTTCCAGTAGTAATGGTGACCACAGTAGTAACAATGCACCTATAGTAGTTCTAGTAGTAATAGTGGCCACAGTATTTTTTGCCCCAGAAGTAATAGTGTCCCCTATAGGAGTCCTGGGGATGCTGCCTGGTCAGAGACTAATAGCATTCCCCATATTGGCCCCTGGCCAGTCAGCATCCCTACAGGCTTTATTAAACTCATCCCACCTGCAGCTCCGGTTTGGCAGGGGTTGGAGCGGTACTTCTGCTCTGACCCCATTGTATCCCTGTGCTGCCTGGATAACCCCTGGTTAAGGTTAAATGCACGGCCAGCAATGAGGCGGTGAACCGGATTTGGCCAGCGGGTCTTATTTTGGATGTGTGCTATACAGCAAAGCTGACAGGAGCGCTTCAGAAAATGGGAAATGTCAGCATGCTCTAGTATGAAAGTCAGAATTAGAGATGAGCGAACCTACTCGGTTCGGGTGTTTTTGAACTCAAGCACCGCTTTTTCCGAGTAACGCCCTACTCGGACGAAAAGATTCGGGGGGCGGCGTGGAGGAGCAGGGGGTAGCAGTGGGGAACAGGGGGAGCTCTCTCTCTCTTCCCCCCCCCCACTCCCCTCTGCAACCCCCCGGCGCCCTCCGAATATTTTCGTCCGAGTAGTGAGTTACTCGGAAAAAGTGGTGCTCGAGTTCAAAAACACCCGAACCGAGTAGGTTCGCTCATCTCTAGTCAGATAATTTCAAAAACTTTTATATTTAAGGAATCGCAGCATCCTTTTTTATTAAATTCCAAGTGATTGTCTGTGGAGCCCCCTAGGAAGAAGACATACAACAAAATGTTACTTTAGGAATTCAGACCCTTAATCATAAGCCAGTCGAATGCAGAAGATAAAGGAAGTAACTTGAACATAATTGAGATATGAGGACACCGAGAGCACCATATTTCATGCATCCATGTGCTTTCGTTTTTCTTTTCATCCATCTCGGTGTAATTCTGTTCCTGTCACATTGTATCTTTACCGCATACGTTGCGTTTTCAGTGTATATAAACTGCAAATGAAAAATGCTTCATCCCAAAGGATAAAAAGTTTCCTTAAAAGTCAGAGCACAAATATGAATCCGCATCCTTCTTATGAATTACTTGCTCTCCGCCTGTCCCCTAAATGTGGAATGTCCTTTTGAGGTTGAGCAGATTAATCATGTGGTTCCTGGCGTTCTTTTCTTTTCTTTTTGTTTTTGTAACCTCTGGTTATTCAAAATGAAAACCACTTGTGGGACAGAAGAGGAGGGGAAGCTGGATTTGTCCCTGACCTCTAAAGGGTTCACCTGATGGAATATCAGGCATACATGCCACATCATTAACTGGCCATGCAATAACGGATTTAATTTATAGGGCCCTGTTGGAGGAAATATGTTCTTGAACTGGCTCTTCAACCAGTCAATGACCATCAAGATGCAATGTTTAGCAAAATCAGCTACCCATGTGTTCCTAGGACAGGTGTAGTTTCCCCTAGGGATTATTCCTCTATACCCTGCAGTTCTTTGGGCACCAGCAGTGAAGTGTTAGGCCCCATTCACCCAGCGTAATTTCGCCATGGATATAGAGCCAACATCCATTGTGAAATTTGTAGCAGTATATCAATCTACTGAATGCTATGGAAATCCACGTCATAGTTCATAAGGCACAGAGTTTTCCCACAGTAGATTCTGTAAAAAAAGGCAGAAACTGCATTAGGTGCCCACGTGGATTTTCTCCATTGACTGGGGCTAAATCAATATGCAAGCCAGCATGGAAACCTATAGCATAATTCCAAGGCTCAAAATTTAAAGGGTTGTCTAGTTACCGGACAACATCCCTTTAACAAGGCTAAAGTAACAAACTGAGCTATACTTACCACTCTGCCGCCACCAAGATCCAGTACTACAGCCCTGCTCTGGTCTCGGGGTTTGTTGTGATGGCTGATGTCACCGGAAGTCAGGTGATCGCTGCAGCCAATCAGAGGCTTGTTCTTCTGAGGGCCATGATTGCAGGAGTTCGATAACAGGACGCTGCAGCCTCTGATTGGCTGAGTGGTTATCTGACTTCCGGTGACGTCAACTGTCACAAAAAACACGGGGATCTCACATCGGGGCTGCAGCGTTGGGTTCCAGTGGCAATAGAAGGGTAAGTAGTACTCAGTTGAACAGATGTTGTCCAGGCAACCTCTTGAAGTGTCAGTAAAATTGGTCTCCGTTTCACATAGTTTCCTTCCCTGACAGTCTTTTAAACTGGATAGATATACGCCTTCCTTGAGGCAGGGACGAATAGAGATGGAAGCTTCCATATGTGAAACCGAGACCGAAGAGATCTCCATCTCACAAATAGAACTCTATAGTTCCATCCTCCTTTCTGTCCTGCAGTTTTTTTTAACAAGATGGACCCATTGTTGGATACAAGAGCGTTAAGCAATAACGGCTATGTTTTGGCTTGCCTATGTGCTCGGAGTTTCATTATAGAAGTCAACTCAACGTTCCCAGTTACATTATTTGCAAACATAACAATCTTCATTGTTACGTATCATGAGGGAAATTTGCTTGGATCTGTGTCAAAAATGTTGTTCTAAGTTAAGGGCTCCCAGGAGTGATGTGCGTCAAATGTATTAAAGGGTGCTGCGCCTGTTAACAGGGCCGGCCTTTGGGATGTGTGACCTTTTTGACTGCACACTGCGCATCACCCTGCCGAGGTGAAGGTGATGCCAGTGCTGCGCCTCTTCCGATTGATTAAGAGAAGTAACAGCAGCGCGGTGTACAAACCCAGTACCAGCGCCCCTTTCATCTCGGTGCTGTGCTATCACTGACTCCATGCTCCAGCTCCTTCTCCTCCTTGCCCAGTGTTTTTAGGTAGTAGGAGATACATCCATAACATAGGACTCACTTCTGCCCCAAGCAAGGGAAGTGGTTCCAGTGGGAAGAATTCAGATAGCCCTAGCACTGCAAAAGCAGGCCATTGGAGAGCAGAGCAGCTGACTTATCCATTGATGCGAATTTTGACTCAATCAGCTGTGCTTCCACAGCTGATTTCAGAAGATACTACGCTCCCCCTCACCTTCAAAGTCTTTGCTCTCTTGACACTTCCTTCACTGGTGCCCGGTGGCCTCTAGTGAGCACAGCTGGCCACTTCCACATCACCTGACCTGTGTCTTTTGCGGAAACGCTGCAGATTTTGCTGCTGAATTTTCCACTGCGGAAAATCCGCAGCATTTCCACTACGTGTCAACGTACCCTAAGGGGAACCTGTCATCACCTACGAACACCATAAACTGTTATATTGCACATACGACAGGTCCCAAGAAGTCCAAGGATGTGCTTTGCATACTTATCTGGCTCCCCGTGCGTGCGCTGCCACCCATAGATGTCAGTATGCGGACAGTACAGCGGATTCATCCCTGCAGGCTTTGCGCACCCAATCCGATATATAACAATGTATGTGTCCTTGCGCAGTCTGCAGAGATGAGCCCGCTGTACTGTCCGCAACCCGAATTGCATGGGTGACATCACAGACACAGGGAGCCGAATAAGTATGCAGAACACGTCCCCAGACAACTCGAGACCTGTCCTATGGGCACCATAAGTTAGTTTATGGTGATCACAGGTACCCTTTAACCCATCACGGTCCATGACATATATATCCAGCATGAGCTGGAGTTACTTCCTGCTCCATGATGGATATATGTCATGGAGATCCCATTGGTGCTGACACTGTACCCAGGAGATCAGCAGCAAGAGCCCAGCTGACATACATAGCAACCCTCCTGCAGCAACTGCCAGGATCAAGGCTAGATCTCATCCCAGCCATTTAACCTCTTAGATGCTGTGGGTAATGCTGTATACAGTATCTAAGGGGTTAACAGAAGGGGGAGGCTCTTTCTCTCAGTTCAGAGACCTTCCCAACGCAATGGGATCCTGGGGTGCTGATTGGTTGCTACAACTAAGTGTACTTTACAAGCAATCAAGTGTTCGAGCCCCATTGTAGGATTAAATAAAATATATATTTTTTAAAAAGTGAAAAAGTTTAGTACAATGTTAAAAAGTTGTTTTTGTTTTGTTTTTCTTTAAATTAAAGAAAAAAAAATCAACATTTTACCTTATCTATCACTTCATTATATTCTGATGGCCACGTGCAAATGGTTCACAAGATTCTTGGGTGCAACTCGCATTGGACAGCGGACGGACATAGCAGCGGGGGCGGTGGACATTGTATGTCCTACTTTTCTCTGTGGAAATGGAGCAGAATAGGACAGGCTGCATTTTTTTTCACACAGAACAGCTTGTCCTGCCTGTTAATGCATTTGGCACATATCCGGCCTGTCCATGCGCCAGAATTAGAGATGAGCGAGTACACTCGCTAAGGCACATTACTCGAGCGAGTAGTGCCTTAGCCGAGTATCCCCCCGCTCGTCTCTAAAGATTCGGGGGCCGACGCAGGTGACAGGTGAGTTGCGGCGGGGAGCGGGGGAAGAGAGAGATCTCCCCGCCCTCCCCGGCCGTTCCCCGCCGACCCCCGAATCTTTAGAGACGAGCGGGGAGATACTCGGCTAAGGCACTACTCGCTCAAGTAATGTGCCTTAGCGAGTGTACTCGCTGATCTCTAGCCAGAATGTGAAATCTACACCATTTATGAACTGCCATAGATTTCTACTATAATTTACCCCAATTTCTGATAAAATATGACAAATCATGAGAGACCACACTCTTTTTCTAAGCCCCGCCCAGATTTAGAATACAGCAGGGACAATCCGTGTCGTAAAAGTCTTCTATTGACTGTAATGGAAATCTGCACTTCTTAATGCTGCACCTACATCAAAAACTGCAGACGTATTTGCCTAATTGGAAAGGACTAAATCCATGTGTGCATTTGGGGTAAATGCAACTGGAAATCTGTAGCAGAATCCATGTGGAACAATCAGATGCAGATTCTGGTGTGTGAATGTAGCCTTATGTTATGCTGTGGATGCTGTGGACCTGCTGCATGTGGACGTAGCCATAAGATGACAGTTGGCCCCCTTACCTTTTGGCCTCTTTGCAGCTACACTGAGTGCACCAATGATAGGGATCTTTGTGTATTCTAAGCAAGATTTTCCTTAAAGTAGCCTTTGGAAAGACCTTCAGCAACTGCATTGTGGGTAATGGGAGGTCTGATTGGGTGGCGTTGTTTGCAGTTTGTGGCAATGACACATGTGCTTCATTCCCCTAACATAAGGATGATCTCAACATGTTCTGCTTGAGATAACGCCATCATTCATATTGCATGAAATGATGAAAAATCCCTGTTAAAATGAGAACAAATAAAATTATGTTGAATTAAAGCATACTGTTGTTTTTCTGATAACTTTCTCTGCCTGTTTCATATATCACACACCTACCTTCCCAGTGGAAAAATTAGAGTTTAAACCAAGATAGCAGAATTCAAAATGGCCGTCATTTTGTTGACATGGCCTAAATTGTTTCTCCCTTCCTCTACAGCTTTTATGCAAAATAGGATCATCGTCTGACAAACAATTTTGATTTTTTATGGGTGTTTTCACACTTTTGAAACATCCTGTACTATATATATATATATATATATATATCCAATTTTTTAGAGCTTTTTTTTCTCCATAGGGAATTCAACAGAGAAAGAAATAGCATGGATGCTATGTGATATAATGAACCATGGAGAGTCTCTATATGGGGACTTATAGAGTGCCCAGTCCTCCGTTGTCAGAGCTATTACATTCTTTGTGCTACCATACAGGCTCCGTGTACACGAGTAATATGTATTCCACCAATTAAGAAAGAGAAGAGCTTGAAACACAATGTTTAAGAAGTTAGAACTCCAATCCCAACGCAGCAATGCTTCTTCACAAGAGTAAAGTCGTTCTTCTAAAAATAGGTCTTCTACAGACTTCACAAAGAATTGAACTTTTCGACTGTCTGAATGTGAAAACCAGCACCATCTTCCCATGACCCCAACCAGGGCAATCTCGGTCTTACTCTGCAACCTTCAGGATAAGTGCTGAAGGAAAAATAAGTCACAAGGATTATGATGGATTTATATTAGTAAGTACCAAAAGTGTACAAGTGTATCCTGTGGGGTTCGGACAGACACATCCAGAGATATCTGCATTTAATGCACGTTGAGAGAACGAGGATAGATCCTTCCCCAGACAGTGATTTCTGAGAGATAAACTAAGCAAAACTCTTTAAGCTCCTTCACATGTTTTCAGTTTGTGGCCTGCTCTGGTGAAAGATGGGAGAACTGGAAGCCCAGCACATGTGATATTAACCCATCCGAAGGGGAAATGCCGGGCTATAAGTTGCTTTCCTTATTCTTGAACTGTAATATATACGACAAACAAGGATATCCTCTTTTATCAATATGGGACTTTCACTGGTAGAGTCTGTGTCTACCAACCTAAGTAGGGAGTAGATAAGATAGGAAGGAAAGAATGACCATCTTCATTCAAATAAAGATCAGCTCAATGATGACGGCTCTTTAAGGCAAGCAAGGAATGCAAGAAATCTGTGGCTGCTTCCTTCTCAATCCTGCCACTTGAAGAAGCTCCTTAAAGAGTAGGTGAAATTCTTGAGACATGTCAATAGGACATCTATGCAGATAAGTATGAAGTTCCGTGAAGGGATGTAATCTTACAATAGAAGTCGATGGGGTATTGCAGTTAGGTTGATTTCTATGGGAGTGCTATTAGCTTAACTTGGACATAAGGAAATCGCAAAGTGAAGTAGAAGGGGCATAGCTCTTGCTGGAGCATTAGAGCTTCTCGCAATTGTGGAAGTCTTGGCCTTCAAACTCTACATTAACATCTTTTAATATATCCCACTAAGGGTAACGGCAGTCTTCAAATAATTTTAGTGGAGTAACAAAACTGTGATACAGTCCCTCTTAGTCACTGCCCTGATATATTCTGGTTCTTTGTAGGCTGGTCTTAACATACAGCCCCATTGTTGGAAGATGCACTTGACCCTTCGGATTTGGGACAAAGTTCTGTCCCAGGACTGGAGGAGGAGAGGGGTAATATTAACTGCAGTTGTTCTCTTCCCTCCTTCCAATCTTCCAGGTCCCATTTTAAGCCATTTATGATGGCCAATGCAATCTTCAGACTACCTAAACCCCACAGTTCCTTTATAATGTTAGACTACCAATGCACTATACCTGCTCTGTGATTGGTCAGACCTGCTCACATAATCAGCACTGGGCAATCGAAAAGCAGTGCAGAGTGCATTAGGTAGTAAAAAAAATTGCTAGCTATGAGCTAGCGTAGATTTCAGCTATAATTTATGTGTTACATGATTCTGTTCCTGGCCAGAGGGTGGAGAATAGATAGTCCTCTATAGATAATTTTCTCAGCTGTCCCTCCATTCCTCTGGTTGCGGGTGCTGTTTTCAGGTGGCTAAGATGGACACCACCATCTTCTAACTATGTTATGCACTGCTCTGTGATTGGCCAGCGCTGATTCTGTGAGCAATGCTGACTAACCACTGAGCAGGAATAGTGCATTACCGTGTTTTCCCGAAATACTCCAAAATGCTCCAAAATATTACTTTTTTACATGTATAGCTGCCTGGACACAATTTAAAAATCATGCTAGGGCTTATTTTCAGGGTAGGTCTTCTTTTCAGGGAAACGGGGTAGTAGTCCTAACACTAGCTATACACTATGTGTGATGAGGTAGCTTAAAGAGGATAGCGGCCATCTGGGCCTCCTGAAAACAGCACATGGAGCCAATGGAATGGAAAGCTTGCCAAGAAGATTATCTACAGGTAATATACCTTCTTTGGTTCCAGAACAGAATTTAGTCATAAAACTTGCTGTAACTCGCACAACCTCAATAGGATGATATTGCTCATTCTCTCTTTGACTGGGTTCCCATTCATCAGTTCTGTCCGGCCAGCTGTTTTATGCCGAAGCTGACCACAACTGATGCTATTTTGGCGTACGTCTTACAACGGTCTGACATTCATAGCCAGATACGAAAGCACTGGATGCAACACTTTTCTGTCCAGCACTGGGAAGCATCTGGCATTAAAATTGGTGCATCCAGATGCCATGAACTACGGGATCAATTTTGGCATTAATTTCCCTCCAGCGCAGAGGCGTAACCTGAAGCTCCCGGGCCCCGATGCAAAACCTGTAACAGGGCCCCCAACTATAATGCTTTACTCCTAGTACTGGGTTCCCTATATGAAGAAGAGAGGCCTTATGGGCCCCCTAAGGCTCCTGGGCCCGGGTGCAACCGCATCCCCTGCATCCTCTATAGTTACACCTCTGCTCCAGCGGTTCACTGCAATACTAGAGGGTTGGGTATATGGGAATCCAGCCTTACTTACAGAGTGAAACAGACAAGTGAACTTACAGAATCCACAAGCGTCAGCCTTTTTTTGACAGCTCTGCAGACCACTGAGAACATTCTAATAGTTCACGATTTTTTTTGTGGATAATCACATAGAAAAGTTTAAAAAAAGCACCATTATAAATGAGACTGATGAGACATTGCCTTTAAGTCAAAGTGTCATAGAAATTTACTTAGAGAATACTGTGAGTGGATCCCAAAGTGTTCCAAGTTTTCCCTAATTGGAAAAAAAAAAAACTTGTGGAAACCATGATACAGTCTTTGTGGTCTCCACCTTCTAGTCTTCTATTGTGGTCTTTGTTGGTCCACCACCACAATCCATTTTAAATACTTGAGCCCAGTAGTTTGTTTAAGTCAGGTAACAGATGAGCGATTAGTCTGGCCTTAGGAATAGTGATTAAAAAGCCAAGGTTTAATGAAAAGACAAAAGCAAAGTTTAATGAAGAGACTTCATCTGCTTGTGGTGTTATGTAACATACTTCTACATTCAGAGCTTTGTGTTCTTGCACCTCAGTAGGATTGTGTGCACACTACTAGTGATTTCACGAATGTGCATGGAAACTTGAATCTAAATGTCACATTGTTTCTTCCCCACAAGCCGGACATAATGAAGTGCATCTATATGCAGAGCGCAGGACACTCTGATTCCCCTTAGGAGCACTCAGCTAATCTGGCGGAGTAAACTAGGGGTCAAGAGGTTGGCAATAATTCCTGTCAGTGGAGAATTCAGCAGAGGCCAATTTCTTTTCTAACCCCTAAGGTTCCTCCGGAGGGCACCTCTCCACCTCTTCATCACTTTAGTGTATAGGAATCTGTGGCAAGAGAGGAAAGCTCAGCAGAGTAAACTTTTTAACTCATTAACTGCTTAAGAGATACGGTTCTAAGGAGGCCATGTAGAATAAATGACATATCAAATTAAAGCAAAGTTGTAAGGATACACTATGCATTATTTATATATATATATATATATATATATATATATATATATATATATATATATATTTATAGATAGATATATATATCAAAATATACATAGATAAAGATAGATATTTAAATATATATCAATATATATATATATATTTATATAATTTTTCTTTTTCAAGGAAGAGAAATTTGACATAAAAATGACAATTCCACTCTTTACAGAAATAAACAGATTTAATAAAATATATATTTATGCTTTTTGGCTTTTGCAATAATTATGAGGACTCCAAATACGCCTTTTTTACACAGTTGAGAAGTCTTTTTCTGTGAGCCATACAAGTATGTAGCGCAAATACGACTATTCTTCCACACTCTTTTCTGACAGGTGCCTTCAATGTGCGTCATTTGCTTGTGGTGGATACTGAGCAAAGGACAAAGTACCTTTACTTCTATCTGAAATCTATGCTCCATAAGTTATGGATACCTTTGGGACAGTGTTTTTTTGCATTGGGTGTATTTTAGGGGTAAAAAAATTATATATTTGCAATTGGTTTTTATCAAACATTTTGATGAAATTGGCTTCTGCAATTTCCATGTGTTCTAATACATAGCAAAGTGCAGAATGATGTTCACAGTCAACTCCATCTCTTCTGCGATGCTCGGTCTCGAGATTCCCCTGTCGTCTCTTGAATGATTTTTTAAACTCGGTTCTAATCAAATGAAACTTGATCACCTTTGATCAGAAATCTGCTTTGATGAGCACGGAGGAGAAGACAGGAGATAGAACTGTCAGAGAAGCAGTCTGACAGAATTGACTGTGAATGGCATTCTGCAGCTTGCTGTGTATTACAATCCGTGAAGTCAAGCAGAGCAACATTTTTCATAATCAAAAAAAAGTTGTAAATTATCTTTTATTCCATAATACCGTTGACGGAATAAAAAAACTGTTCCAAATGTGTCCATTGCCTTTAATGGTACAAAAGTAAAAGTCAGCCACCGTTTGGGGCCTCTATATGGTACCTTCTGTATTCCTCCATATAGAACTGGAGGCATGCGGAGATATAATGTTGTGACATTTACAATACACAGCTTATATAATGGGCAGGATTTCTAGGGTGCTTTTTCAAAACTTTAGCACAATGCAATATATTTCATTCACAGTGTCATCTGATATAATTTTCCATTGATTGAGATAGGGAAAAAGGCAAACAACCACATTTAAAGGCTGTGTTCTCTGTGCTACCCTTATGGTTTCCATTAGGCCATGTTCATATACAACCCATCATCCAACTGTAGTGAAGCACCAAAGGAAAACTGATGCCACAATGGGTCTCCATATATCCGGCCATCCACTTTTTTTCCTCAGGTATTGTAGCGAAGTGCCGGAGGGAAACAGATGCCAAAACTGTCCTATGGTTTTGTATGAGTCAGTTCAAGGCATCCAGCACATGAGTTTTGATGCTGGAAGCTACCATGTGTGCCAGGCACAAAAATGTTGCATGAAGCATTTTCCTGTCTGGCTTTGGACACCAGACTGGTTCAAAAAGTGCACCAAAATGGCATCACTTGGCTTCGGCCTCAAATCATCAAACTGATCTTTTGGTACCTAGCTTAAACGTTTTTCCTGGAAGATTTCATAGGGTTGCTTCTTAATTTTCATCCTAAGGGGGTTTTCTCCAAAACAGCACTGGCGCCAAACCTAATCATTAGAATGGTGGAGTCCTGGGTTCGCCGTTTCAGCTTACTGTACAATCACAGTGTTTGGTGGAAATAGCCAAAGAGAGCGCCCAGCTGTTTGTCAGCCCCGTAAGCCTTGAACAGAGCTGCAGTGAGCATGTTTGTCCACCGCTGGCACCGCAGCGCTGGGGTCGCCAATGATCTTACCTTTCTTTCGCATTGTCAATAAATTGGGAAATCTCGTTTAGCATGCGGCTTCTTTGAGGCACAAATCAGTACCACCGCGCCTTTATGTATATATTCACATGCACACATTTTTATTCACGTACAGATATAATAAAGCACAATTTGCCGTATAGCATATATTACAGAGAAATTCAGAGAATTTTGTTTGTGTTTTTTAAAATTTGGCCAAATTTATAGAAAAGCCTTCCACACAATATCACCTATACAGGGTGTAATTAAAAAAGCCAGATCCAGCGCTATGTCTCACCACTGGTGTCCTCTATTGAAATAACAATGGCGTACTTGAATAGAAAGGCATGGATCCGCTACATGATGGTATGTCACATGAGTCCCTGGGGGCCCCAGAACATGGATTTCAATTTGGTGTGACTTGGAGAAACATGGAAACTGGATTTCTGCTTCTCACATGCTACTCTTTAACTTTACAGTTGGGTTTCACTCTCCATTTCTTAAAGGGGCCACAACACAAAAGTAAAGTCTATGTTACGGGGCCCCCAGGAGCCCGTGCACCATACCATCATCCATGCCTTCTTATTCAAGTACACTAGTGTTATTTTAATATAGAACACCAGTATTGAGCTAGAGCTCTGTATCCGTCTTTTATATCTATATACAGTTTGGAATGTTTATATACTCACAGATATCTTGTTATGTAAGAATCTGGACACTTGGACAGATATCTGGACAGGTGAAGGTGTAACAAGAGTGCAAACCATAACATTTCATGAGCAGAATGATGATTTTTGCAGAGTTTTTGGCAAATTACATCCTTAGTGATTGTGTCAGTTCATCCTTTTTCCTTGTTAATCTTTGTGCAATTACCTCTGGCCACATGAAACCAGTTAAGATAATTAAGTTGAGTCGTATGAAGGTGCTACTGATATCCACTATATTTTTTCCTGGGACAAGAAACAAACTCCCATTCTATGAGTCGGGTTCTGATCTTCCCCAAGCATCAAGGTTATAAAGTATTTTTTTTTTCTTTTTCTTTTAAGATTTTAAGAGAAAACATTTCCCTCAATTTCCCAACTTTTATTAGTCATTAACCTATGGACTGTCAAAGCCCCGAAATAAGGGACCAGTGATTACAGTGCCCTCTGGCAAGAAATGGGTTAAGTTTGTTAGAACTCTAGTTTCCTGCCACTGTCTTATTGGGAAAAACGCTACAAAGATTTCATGCTGTCAGAGAGCTTAGTTAAAAGGCGCAAAACTTTCCAGAAATTAGACAGTTGCAAAGTGGTGGTACTAAAGATACATAGTACTAAATTTTCATGTTACGGGAGAAATATTTCATTTTTAGTACATTTTCATTTTATTTTTTTAATTTTTTTTTCTAAATTGGTTTTGAAAACATTTTAAAAATGAAATCAAATTTAGAAATTTTGGCAAATGGACCAAAAATCCTGAATTGAGATGTAAAACTTACGCAGCTCCAAAAGAGAAAGGAACCAATCTATAACACTTGGGAGGCCCTGGAGGATTCTGGGAATGGAACATTTAAACAGGTTGGTCTCCTACAAAAGCATTCTTTTATTGTGGCGTGTATGGGAGGAAAGTGGAAACAGAAAAGTCATTAAGATGTTGTACAAATACGGAAAGCATAACCCTACATGATATTAAGCTCTTTCCTTGGAGTTGTCCTAAGACTGTCGTTTTGTTGTAGGTTCAAATTGCAAGTAAGAGACAAACCACAATCCTTAAATTGAAAAGCGGTTTCAATTAAATTTTTTCAATTTTTTTTGTTCGAATTAATTACGTATTTCAAGAACCTATATCAATCAAACGGCTTCATTTGAACTAAAATGGGATTGTTAAAACATGCATATTATACGATGGAACTGTCAACAAGAATGTGATGCAAGATGTGAAATGCTTGCATATTCATAACAGCGGTTACAGTGCAAATAGCCAGCAAGCCGCAATATTAGTTTTACGAAAGTGAAATATCAATAATAACAGTATTTTTCCAAAAATATAACTTAATCATTTTTAATTTGCATAAATTTTTATTTTTGTTCCCTTTCTATTGCATTACAATTTTACATCTGCAGTTGAAATGGAAAGCGTTAGAAATATGCGGGGATATGTCGGAAAAATCGAGTGCAAAAACATTTACATTAGAGGGGTAAACTGCATAAAAATGTTTTGCATACAAATAGCTTACCTTCATGTCATTCATTCATTGATCTGAAATTCAAGGCAGTAAAAACGGTTTTTAATTGAATTTTTTACGTTCGATGTGTTGTATATTAATGTGTCAAAAATTTAAAATTCAAACTATTTTTGAAAATTTGGTAAAAATTTTGTAAAAAAAAGTGCCGCTAACTGTAATTGAATTTTTTTCTTTTTTACATTAATTTGTGTCTCTGTATTTACTGCAGCTTGTTCCGAACTATCTTCACATTTGCACAGTTTTTACATTTAAAAATAAAAACGAAAAAAAAAGCAAAGCTGAAATAGAAATCCTAACATTATCCCTATTTGGATGCTTTTATATTCATACGTCACAAAGCTGCTGGCAATTTTTAGGCATTGAATCATGGATCTTAAATGTAATATAATTTTAAAAAAATGTAATCAATTATTATGTTCATTCTATTCGATGTAATTTTTTCTATATTTACCAAAAATCAGTGTGTTAAAAAAATAATTTTGAAATTTGCTCAACAGATATTTCAAATATGTGCAACGTCAATGATAATCGGGAGAATAACTTGTAAACTTGAAATATAATAGCAGTATTTAGTTTTCATTTTGTAATGTTTGAATCTTTTCGGGCACCTATATTTATGGTTTGTTGCAAATTTTTACTATACAATTTTCAAGCACCCAATTTTTAATTTTTTTTTTAAAAAAGGAAACAAAATCTTAACCTTATTTATGTTTCTATACCTTTCCATTAATATTTTACTAGAGTGGTCGATTTGAACCTGTGTCCATGCAATTTGACATATTTATTTGTTTCAAAAAGTTCCCCGTCACGTCATCATAATGCGATTTTTTTTCTTACATGTGTTGTCATAGTAAAATAAAACATCTTAGAATAGTCAATTCCACAAATAATTCGGTGCTCAATAGTCTGATCTGCTAAAATGAAAACCAAATTAAGATAGACTTTAAATAAAAGAAGCCAACTTTTTAGCTAAACATTTTTTCTGTAAATTACCCTTTAAGGATCACTAAATAAACATTTTAAAACATCAATACAGAATCAAATAAGCCACAATCCCTTTGAAAACAGAACCTACAAGAAAGTTGGCTTTAATACAAGCGTTCACAGCCATACACAGTTAAAGGGGAGGCTGATCAACCTATTTATTGTACAATATAAACCTAAAATTGCTTTTAT
Source organism: Eleutherodactylus coqui (assembly GCF_035609145.1). Taxonomy (NCBI): domain Eukaryota; kingdom Metazoa; phylum Chordata; class Amphibia; order Anura; family Eleutherodactylidae; genus Eleutherodactylus; species Eleutherodactylus coqui. The sequence goes on from NC_089846.1 coordinate 30,784,110, forward strand.
TTGATTTATTGGAGACATTCACATCCATCATTTTTCGTTTTCCGAACTACTTATTTGAATCTTATTAATTCGCAATACTGTTTTGTATACAAAATCTATTCGGTTTTTTTTAAATACATTTTATACTGCATTTCTATGAGTGTTTTAGTGATATAGAAACAATGGTAAATTACTTACATTACATGGTATTCATTGTAAAAAAAATTGGAGTAAAAGGAAAATATGTAACAAAATTTTACAAAATTAATTGCTATTTTTTCCATAATTTAGGAGAACTGAAAATTGAATTTTTGTTGCTTATTTGTACATTAATGTACATGGAAACTTAAATAATATGAAACAATGTGAAATTTCATTTGGTTTTGGGGACTTCAAAGTAAATAAAGCCTAATAGTTCTTTCTGCTTCTGTAACAGCCACCTTCCTAAGCATTGGTTATATATGTAGACAATTTTTTGAACACGTTGAAAATAAAAAAAATTAACCGGTTTCGTTAAAAATAATGCAGTTTGATATTAATTCAATATCTTTATAATGAATACTTTAATGATGGTACTATTTCAAGTACAAAGAAAAATATTTGTAGTTAACAAAAATTTCGCAAAATCACAACAAATTTCTAACAATCGTGCCAATTAAATTTATCTCATCAAATCATTTCTAAACGACCGACCGTTTGATTTAGTGTTTAATGTATTTTATTTCCTGTTTTTTTCACTCTTAAAAGTGTGAAAAAATGTGCTTACATTTAAAAGATGTCAATGTCCTTAGGTCCATGGAAAAGTAATATTTGGCCACATGGATCCCATTTCACTGGCCTTGTAAATACTACAATGGCGGTGATCTAAAAATGGAAATTAAATGATTTTTCCACTTATAATATGTTTCATGTGATTATGGAGCCTTGTGGCTAAAATAATAATGCAAAAATCTCTAAATGAGATTTGCACTTGAAGTTACGACCAATCGCTTAGAAGAAAATATTATCCTGGGTAGACCAGTTTGCTAAAAGTGTGGAAGAGTTGAACTTTAGTAAAAAAAAAAACGTGAATTCATCTTACATTTGAATTTTACTAAAGAAGACAATATATGACCAAGAAACATCTTTGTGGCTAGTTTTACCTATCTATCTATATTTCTATCTATCTATCTATCTATCTATCTCCTATCTATCTATCTATCTATCTATCTATCTATCTCATATCTATCTATCTATCTATCTCATATCTATCTATCTATATTTCTATCCATCTATCTATCTCATATCTATCTATCTATCATCTATCTATCTATCTATCTCATATATATCTGTCTATCTCATATCTATCTATCTATCTATCTATCTATTTATCTCCTATCTATCTATCTATCTCCTATCTATCTATCTATCTATCTATCTATCTATCTATCTATCTATCTCCTATCTATCTATCTATCCCATATCTATCTATCTCTTTCATATCTATCTATATTTCTATCCATCTATCTCATATCTATCTATCTATCTATCTATCTTCTATCTATCTATCTCATATCTATATATCTCATATCTATCTATCTATTATCTATCTATCTCATATCTATCTGTCTATCTCATATCTATCTATCTATCTCATATTTATCTGTCTATCTCATATCTATCTATCTATCTATCTTATATCTATCTGTCTATCATCTATCTATCTATCTAATATCATATCTATCTATATCTATCTATCTATCTCATATCTATCTATCTCATATCTTTCTATCTCATATCTTTCTATCTCATATCTTTCTATCTCATATCTATCTATCCATCTCATATCTATCTATCTATCTATCTCATATCTATCCATCTCATATCTATCTATCTATCTCATATCTATCTATCTATCTATATATCTATCTATCTATCATGTATAATGTATATAGATAAATAAAACTAAATCCATATCATAGCATATGCAGCAATAAGATGTATCATTTACAACTTGCCCCTGTACATAATTTAAGTTACAAATGAGGGTGGGACAATATATGTTAAGCCTGATAAGTAGTATATTCTTTGCACTGATCAGTTTTGTACATTGGGCATACAATACATTTAGCTACAGCAAGCCTTGTAGACCATTCTCATGCAGAGCTGAATTCAGGCTTCTAAGCTCAGAATCTTCCTGCAATCCCTGCCTGAACACACTTTGTAGAGCTCTTGCTTAAGTGATTTGTATTTTGAAGGTATAGCTGTTCTATCATATAGTCTTTATACTGCACTATGTAGTAAACTGATGTAGAAGACATGCACCTTTCCAGAAGGTAGTGCAAAGGGTTCCATTCCTGGTGCTCAGCTAAACTGTTAGGGGTGTGTCTGTTGACAAATTGTTGACTTGTTCCAGTATTGCCAGGATTCATGACTGTACTACATGCTGTAACGTGGAATCAGGTATACCCGTCTCTTCAAATTAAAGGGCTTTTCCGATATATAACAACATTGGTGGCAGTGAGGGGATGACAAAGATGTTAAAAAAAATAAACAAATATTTGCATGTCTGCTGCCATGCTGCTCCCCCATTGCAACTCCGATCCTCCAGTGATTAGTTTACTCTTTGTCTGCAGTGGTTACATGGTTGTTTACCCATGTGACTGCTGCAGCCAATAGGAGGCCTGATATAGGACATGATCAGTGATGTCCCACAAACAAGCCAGGTTCTAAATTGAAAGCTTATGTGGTATGTTTTTGGGATGTCAGCAGGCCAGAAGACCTGGTGACATCACCTGTCAGATGCCGTGGTGCCGGCACAATGAGGAATAGTTTAGGGAAGGGAAGTAAACATTTTTACATTGAAAAAATAACTCGGACAACCCCTTTAAGGGTTTGTCTGGTTTAGAAAACAACCCCAATGGAAGAATTCTGAGTTTAGAAGGAATCTGTCATTCAGGACCCTCTACTGTTAGTCAATTGAAAAGTGGTTTCAAATGCATCTTTCACTGTGGAGGAAATGCTATGGCAGCCTGTTAAAGGGGTTGTCCCGCAAAATAAAGTAAAGTTAAACACTTCTGTATGGCCATATACATGCACTTTGTAATATACATCGTGCATTAAATATGAGCCATACAGAAGTTATTCACTTACCTACAGGGGGTCCCCACCCTGTGCTGGCGTCCCCGTTGCCATGGCGCCGACCAAAGTACTCCTCTGGTCACTGGATCAGTCGCGCTTGCGCAGAGACGATTCCTCTTCAGGACAGTCCGTGCTCACGAGCTGCGTCCTGACTCCTCCCTCGGCCGTCCTCTTCTCCGCGTCATCGCGTTGCTCCGCCTCCGCCACGTGGTACCGATCAGCCAATGAGGTGGCTGGAATCGGCAGTGGAGCGCAGACTGCAGAAGAACACCCACGGTGCACCATGGGAGAAGTCCAGCGGTGCACCGTGGGAGAAGTCCAGCGGCACCATCTTGGACAGAAGATTTTTAAAAGTTGCTGAACGGGGATCCAGGTAAGAGAATTTTTATTTTTTTTACATAACGCATGGCTGCGGTATTCCTTTGGAGTAACTGGGGGACTGGGCAGAAAAAAATGTTACTGTTTGGGCGCGGGACAACCCCTTTAATCCCTTTGGACAGTATGTAATGCTTCATTTTCCCTATGGTGGTGCTGCATAGGAGAGGAACTGTTGTTGCTCAGTTTCCTAGGAAATTATATCTGATTGCTAGGGCAGCAAGCAAGACATTTTGAAATCGAATTATTGTTAGCGGTTCCTTCTAAGAAAAAGCAGGTAATCCTTTTGACTATACTGAATGGTAGATTGGATTTAAAGGGGTTTCTTTCACTAGAAAAAAAATCAATACTTACCTATTCCTCCCCAAGCAGTCTTCTTACAGCATCTTCTCGTCCCCGATCTTCTCCTGGCTCCTGCTATCCCCCAGGTCACAACACCTCCAGACAGCTGGATCCCCTTCCTGTGACGTTACATGCATTCTCAGCAATATCCTTCCTGCAGGTCAATGTACACTAGTAATGTAGCGTTCACTGCCCAGCAGGGAGTTCCAAATCCTATGCCAGGCTATTGCCGTGACTGCGCATGTGCGCTGTCTCGTAGCAATAGTATATGAACACTCGCAGTGAGACAGCTGCGCAGACTTGGCAATAGCTCGGCATAGGATTTGGCATTCCCTGCTAGGCAGTGAATGCTACCACACTAGTGACGTAGGGTACATAGTCCTGCAGGAAGCAGAATGCCTGCGAATAGACTCTGCATAACAGGAAGAAGAGGATCTGGATGGCTGGAGGTGCCAAGAGGTGCCATTCATGACCCGGGGGACTGGAGGAGCCAAGAGAAGATCAGGGAGCAGAAGATGTAGTAAGAAGACTGCCTGGGGAGGAATAGGTAAGTATTGAATTTTTTTTTCTAATGATTAAACCCCTTTAAGTCATGTAGCAATCTTTGTTGTTTGGTTATATAAGGTGTGCTAAGATGTTCACCCAAGTGTTATTCATGATGTTTTTTTTAAATGCGCATACCATATTATGACATATTCTCAAGGTACAACACTCGTAGTACTGTTACACCATTGAGACTGCGGCTGGAAGACATTAAACACACCAGAATATGTCACCATTAGGGATGAACCAACTTTTGAAAAGTGTGGTTAGGCCAGTTGGCCAAACTTTCGCAAAATGTTTGGTTCGGTCTGAATTAGTTTGAACTGACCAGAAGTTCACCAAAACCCCTAAAACTGGTGTATAACACTAAGGCCTCATGTCCACGGGGAAAATAAGATCCGCTGCAGATTCTCCATGTAGAATCTGCAGCGGGTCCCTCCTGCCCCGCGGACATGAGCGCCGAAAATAAGAATTTAAAAGCATTTACCTATCCGGCGCGGGCGGGGAAGGTCAGCTGTTCCTCACGGCCGGATCTTCTTTTTCGGCCGGCGGATGAATTCCTCACGCCGTCGGCACGTCGCCGGGCACATCCGCCGAGCCGAAGCAAGGAAGATGCGGCCGTGAGGAAGAGGAGACCTTCCCGGCCCGCTACGGATGGTAAATACTTTAAATTCCTATTTTAGGTCTCCCGCGGATCCGGACAGCTTCCATAGGCTTCAATAGAAGCCCGCGGGAGCCGTCCCCGCGGGAGACCCGCACGAAAATGGAGCATGGTCCGGATTTTTCCATGCTCCATTTTTTTTAAAATCCCTTTTATTGACGATCCGCGGGTATTTATCTACCCGCGGGTGGTCAATGCATCCCTATGGGATGCGGATCCGCATGCGGGAGATCCGCTGCGGATCTTAAATCATATTTTGCCCATGGACATGAGCCCTAAGAGTTATAATAAAGCTTTTATGGCTCCTAAATAGTGTAATACACCGGTGTTCAGGACTAGTGTTAAGTAAACTGAACCAATAGAACCCTGTTTTGGGTAAAACTTCGCTAAAAGCTCATTTTGGGTTCATGTCAAACTGAACCTTTAGCAAAGTTCAACTCCACACAGGGCTGTACTGGTTTGATTCGCTCAGCACTAGTCACCATATTTATTTTGCCCTTTCTGAGTGACAGATTCCCTGATTCCAGCTCCTGTCACCCAGCTTAGTCATACAGTAGTTTTCATACAATCACTGTTTATCAGCTGCAGTGTCACCAAGCATTGAGTTCTGTCCATGGTCTGCATATGCTGTGGAGTTCTGGATATTCATGAGTTGCCCTCTCCCCCAGGCACATACAGCTGATTGACAGCTTTCTCCTTACGAAATATAGGTGAAAACGGTCAATCAGCCACAAGAGGAGTCGGCTCATAAATATTAGGAGTCAGTGTTTGACTGCAACTGAGAAATAGTGATTTTTTGAAAAACACTGCAAGAAAAAAAGTACATGATGTAGCGCTAGAATCAGATATTCATTCTGCCCCTAAATAAGGCAGCATAAACCTGGTGACAGATTACCGCCATAGTCATTCATAAAATATTAATGCCCAGCAATGCATGGACACAATATGGTTTCTCAAAATCGGAAATAGAAGTTGAGAAGATTCTAGAAAGAGATACTTGAATTCACTTTTCCTTAAGTTTCATCTACAAAGTAATACATTATGTATATAGCCTGAATGGCGGCACGCATATAGGGTCCTTTATGATGCCATATGATGCCTCTAGGGGGGGATACCTTTGTACAATAGCAGTTTTTTGTCATTGATTCATACTGTAATAATCTGTGTGCATCCATTTGAAAATCAGGGACACACCAAGGTAGACCCATAGTGTGCTATGGGTTCTATATTACAGAACAGACCTATAATATGGCTGCGTGCAGAAAACAACCAATATGATTTTAGAATTTAAAGCAGTTATTGATTAAAAATATAGGCCATCTGCTAGTTCCCATAGTAACATAGAATGTAAGGCCGAAAAAAGACATATGTCCATCCTGTTCAGCTTATCACCCCCCCCCCCCCTGACCATACCTTAAGCAGCCGACGCTCAAATATATGGCTAATGTGCAAATGAATATAATAGACAGTTGAGATTTAAAGTGTCTGTGGTAGAGATGAGCGAGCACCCAAATGCTCGGGTCCTCGTTATTCGAGTCGAGCTTTTTGTAAAATTCGAGAGCTCTACTCGAGTAACGAACCCCATTGACTACAATAGGAGACTCGAGCATTTTTGTATGGGACACGCCGATTGACTAGCTTTTTTTTTCCTGTGTTCTCTCTCTCTCTCTCTTCCGCCAAGCCAGCCACAAACTACCATTGACATGCGCAGTGTCGCAGCGGGAAGGGGTCAAATCTGACACGTCAGCGGTGGGGGGGGGACAAAATTGGGGCGGGGTCGAACGCGGCGTGATGCTCGCTTGAGTAGCGAGCACCATCGAGTATGCTAATACTCGAATGAGCATCAAGTTTGGAAGAGTACGTTCGCTCAACTCTAGTCTACGGACATTTTATGTATATTTTAAAGCTATTTAATTCCATTATTGCTGGAAAAATGCTCATTGAGTAAATTATCATATATCACTAATTATAGTTTTTTTTTCAGTATATTGAAACATTGGTGGCAGTGATGGTCATGGGATGACAAGTATTAAGCAATAATAAATGGCCATCTTCCGCTGCCTTGTTTACTTGCTCTGCAGTCAATTGGAAGCCCAGCAAGGACATCATCAGTGATGTTCCATAAATCCGCCAGGGGCTTCAACATTAGAAGCCCATGTGACAGTTAATGGGAGATTACTTGGTCTTCTGTTCTGGTGATGTCAACTGTCAGACATTGAAACGGCAGTCCAGTGCCATGGTGAATATATTGATTTTATATAATTTGGGGCACGGGGGTCTCAAAACTATATAAAAAATAACTCTGAAAACCTCTTTAATGTAGAACAATCCCTGACATGGTGAACCTCAACTCTTAATTCCCATTTACAGCTCCTACCCACCAGACATGGTCGAACCTGTCCATCAGAGTACCAGAAGAGCCTCTAATGAATCCAGGTTCTGACACAATACTGGACCCCAATTGGAGCCAATCACTTGCCACTATGGTCTATTTCTTCTGAGTTGATTCAAAGATAATCTTTTAAGACCTTATTGATGATATGACCCATGTGAAATTATCACCTTTACAAAGCAATTCAAAGTGGGCATATACATATTCTATATAGATATAGGCCCATTGTATATTTTCCTTTGGGGAGCCCAAAGAAACCCAATATGACATTGCTCTGGTATAACATATGTTAGTCATATCAAGTGAACTCTTACTATGATCTTTTCCTTAACGACATTAATATATTTAATTATACTATATGGAGAATAATTCAAAAAATTAGTGAGCCACTTTGGTTTTTTTTGTTTTTTTTACCCTACGACAAAAAGGTAAGTTACGTGTGAAGATCTTCCAAACTATCAGTGATTGATAGATTTTGGGTTATTTGAGGAAACTAGGTTTCCCAGAGGAATCCAACTAAAAAATATCCAAAAACAACTCCATGGATGGAATCAAGATCTGACAATAAAATGTCCCCAACTATTGCCATGTAGCCACTGTGCTTCTCATGATGACTCTGAGACTAAGATGACCTCTGACACTGAAAGAATGAAGTGTAGCCACAATGTCAATGTATTTGCAATTAGACTCAACAACCCTTCCAGAATGGCCCCGGTATTTCCAAAGGTTTGGGCTAAGCACATCCCCATCTAACTGTGCTTCTTAAACAGGTGCACATCCGCCATCCAGAGGTAGGTGGTACCTGTTCCCTTCTTGACGTTTATTAGCAGGCTCTGCTATTGTACCCAAGCACCTGCATGCAATAAAAACCATTACGTATGGGAGGCCATGAGGAAATTAAGTGACCTTTCCCAAGGGCTACATATTTCCTTAAGATGTTTATTACAGATGAAGAGGTCCCGAGGTAGAACATTAACAACTTGTAGAGTGATAAAAGGATTTTTTATCATTTCTCTCTGACAGAGAAAGGAAGAAACCTTGCAGTTGATCCATTAAAAAAAAAAAAAAAAGATTTCCTAGTTGCTCTTTCTAGCAACTAGGACAAACCAATACGGCCGACAACTGAAGGAAAAGAAATATAGATAAAAGTCTTTGCGGCCCGTGACTCGCTGTCAGGTGTTGTTGCTAATTAATAATTGAAGAGATTTAATAGGGACAAACTTCAGGGGTTTGAAATTAAGGAGTCATTCGGAAACCAGATTTCAAAAACTTTTTGAAAAAAAAAAATCTGGAATCGATCTATTTCCCACCGGCTTGGGGAAAGATGCCGTAAATGTCTGGAAATCTGTTCCTTCTGAATAATTTGCGAATGCGGTCTAACTTTTTAAACAGTTTGCATTTGGAATACTTTGCTCTAAAGCTTTTATAGTATAAAGTCATCCATAAAACCTTATCCCAAAAATGTGCAAAGATTTTACCCCAGAACCCCGCTTCCTAAACTATTTATAGGAATGATTGTATTTACAAAAACAATTGTCAATTTCATTATAAAATTCCGCGTTAAAGTTGGAACGTTCCGACAATTAGGTCTCAAATTTATTTTTATTTAGTGTAAAATTTCCTTTTTTTTTTTCATTCAATTTCGAATTTTGACGGCTACGGGGGCTTTGGGAACAATTTCTATCGTGGCTATGACTATACCATACCAGATTACCTTTTTATTGTTTTATATGGTTTCTGTATAAATCTAGAGTTTCATTGTTTTATAACTTTTTTTATATTTTTCCTGCATTCAATTTATCTGCCCATGTTATTGCCCACGGTTTGTGGATCCCATAAAACATATGTCTGCTTTTTTAAAATTTAATCCTGGCTTTCAAAGTCCCGTTTACATAAATAGCTATGACATAACTGTCTTAAATCTACAATGTATGTATAGATCAGCTTACACTCATTCGTTAAGAAATAATTGTCCGATGTCCACTTGGACTTTTTTTTTTAATTCCGTGTTAAGTCCTACTTAAAAATTAGAGTTTTTTAAATATAAAGTAACAGTATTTTTCTAAGGCTTTATTCCCCCTCTGTTTGCGGTGTATGATCGGTGCGTACCCCAGGAAAGCGCCCAACGCATATGTCAAATATATCCACAGAGCCCTATTAACCCGATGCATGCAAAAAGAGTGACCGTTTGGCATTCGTCAAGGAAGTATAAATCGGTCTATCTTTTTTTTAACTACTACCGTGTTTTACCGAAAATAAGACAGTGTCTTATATTAATTTTTGTTCAAAAAAGTTTAACTTTTTTACATGTATAGCTGCCTGGACACTATTTAAATTGACTTTTTTAATTAACTGTTAGCAGGGCTTAATTTTGGAGTTGGGCTTATATTTCAAGCATCCTCAAAAAGCCTAAAAAATCATTTTGCATCTTCAAAAATTCTGGAAAATCATGCTATGTCTTATTTTCAGGGTATGTCTTATTTTCAGGGAAACAGGGTAGTTAAAAAATGGTCAGTTTCTCCGTTTTATGTAGAAAAAACCTATACCACACTGCATAGGTTTAATTTTAATAGGAACCTATGTGCAGTATATGCCTATACAGCAGCAGAAGCTGGAGGTAGATGTCAGGACTGTTTCCCGGTGTGAATAGACCCTAGTGCCTACATTTTATTGATTAATATTAATGGTTAAACTGAATGTATTAATGGGCATATTCATTAAAGTTAATGTTAGGTATGTTATATATAATGCGTTATTTTATACTAAATCAGATGTTTACATGATGGTATGCATGCAATAGAGTAGAACAAAAGAAGTACAATACCAAAATATAGGTGGACTCTATCATAAAAAAAGGCATAAAAAATGGAAAAAAAAAATTGGTAAAAGACTTATTTGTGCAAAAATGTTGTGATTTTCTTACATTTATGCTGCTCACACCAACTCTGAAAAAGGGGGTGTGGCTTGTTGAAAGGGGGCGTGGCAACAGTCTGACAGTTTTAAGTATAATTCACAGTAGAAACGGGCGTAATTTATATTGATAGCTGGCACAGATTTTGTCTTCGATACATGATCGGCCCAAGATGTGCCTGATATATGAAGCAGCGTGTGCAGCATTTTCTCAAGAAGAGCGGTTTCTGCTAACACCCATGTCTCTTCTGACATAAAGGGGTATTCCAGTTAGTGGCTGTAATTTCAAGTTTTCATTCATCCACAGGACAGGTGAAAACTGATTGATCTGTGGGGGTCCAACTGATAGAACCCATACCAATCCTGAGAACAGGGTGTTTCATTCCACTTTTCTCCTCACTTTCTGGTTTCTATTTCCGCATCAATGATTGGGGGGCAGGTCCCACAAGCGCTCTGCTGCCACATTCAATGTCAATAGTACTGCTGGAGATAGCCAAGAACAGCGCTGAAATTAATAGTGCCATACATTGCCCCATGAAAGTAATAGTGCCACATTTGAATCCTGCACTGAGCCGAGGTTTGGACCCGATGAACCTGGATGTCCCTTCCAACTCTACTATTCTATGATTCACTTGGACATAATGGTTTCTCATACCAGTGAAGTTCCATTACTTAGTGAAGGCATCAGCCTGGTCTGTGCTGTGAAGTAGGTTCCATAGGAGTCCTATACCTGTCCATTCATGGCTGCTGTTTCATTTTGATAGTTCAGATTTAGAAGGGTGGGGGTGCCACAGCATGACCGCAAGATCCATAGTATACAATGTGTCAGGAAGGGAGGGTAGGGCAGTATGTTTTAATGATTGGTTAAATGGCACTACAAGTCAAATAATTACCTCCCCGGCATTCCTTGCCCCTAAGACCGTTGAAAGGGTAAGCTTCATCTCCATCCCACAGAACCTCTGTAATGCCTTATGGTGGGCTGGCTGGCTACACATGGGGAAAAACTCTGGCAATGGTGTAAGAGATTCACCCTAAATAGTTAAGATTTGCTTTGAAGATAGAAAACCTGAGGGTGTAATGGCCTTTAGTGGTCAGTTTGAAAACTGTATCTAGATGTTGCCTCATGTAGTGTACTTTGATTGGCTGTCAAGAGGTCATGTGTTGGAAGGTCCTGGAAAGGAGAAGCAGAGAGAAAGGACTAAGTCTGCTGATGGGACACGCTGCATAATGTGCCCTGGCTGTAGTTGGATCTGCTGACTCTTCAGAGTGTGCAGAGGTGCCACTATGAACAGGAGCAAGTGACCAGGTCTGTGTGCTTTAGGGAGCAGTATAGGAAACAGCATGGCTTCAACCGTGAGTAGAGAAGGTATGATGCCAGTGGCAGAGCAAGGACAGTTATTCGTTGGGGATCATGGTCCTAGTCCTGGAGAATGTCAAGGACTGCTTCTGGCCAGTACCAGATAAGGTGCCTAAAACGACAAATTGTAAGTGAGGCCAGCCTCTGTTAGGACTGCATGTGTGCACACATAAAGGGCAAGTTAAGCACTAGTCAGCAAGCCTGCTGTAGAGAAGTAAGCTTATGCTGAGGTCATTCGACTTTTAGTGAGTATCTTGTGCCCTGTTCACAGACTGAAATATTTGTCAGCAAAAGAAGAGGAAAATGTTACACAGGGTATTCAGCAAGTCTTGAATGAAGAAAACAGCAGGAGTGTATTCTGTGATTTGCCATTCTAATTGATTGCATTGATAGTAGGGGGTTAAAAGGTTTTTCTGGGAAAATCCTGTTGATGACTGACCCTCAGCATAGGTCATCAATGGTTATTTGCCATAGGTACACTGCTCAGGATCCCCAGCAATCAGCTGATCATTAGGCTCACTATCAGGGCAATAGGGCCGGACATTGTCATTGGGGTCAACAGAGGAAGCGTGATGGGGGCTTCACTGCTATTGAAATCAATGGGAGCTAAAGCATCTTATTACACTTCCGGCACTTCTGGCTCTGAGACCGGGGCCCTGTCTCCTGTTACACTTACATATCCGACCCTGGTGTTAGAGTCAGAAGTGCCGGAAGTGCAATTAACTATTGATGATCTATTCTGAGGATCCTGAATCCTGCATCGCAAGACCACTTCCCACAACAGAGGTAAGGGGGCGGTTCTAATTGTGAAACTGCCATGTGCATGTAAGGTATGTGCTTCTTCATACATTAGGTGGATCTTGCTCTTGTGGAATTACTGTATATTAAGACCAGCGTTTGAAGTGCCAGTCTTACTAAATTCCCCCATAGTATGCACAAAAGCAAAAAACCATAGAAGCGTGTTAGTATGTTGGTTCTATATGGCCCATTGGGAAGTTCTGTTTTGCCACATGCTCCAATTTGGGAAAGAACTATGAGCCATTGACAGAAATATACCTAGATCTAAAATAGGCTGCACAATAGCCCAAAAGTCCAGTCACGAAACTCATCATTAAGATGCCAAAAATATCAACTATTGACATGAATGTTTCCTTATTTTTAATACTTCGGGTGGCTTTACACGAGCGTATTTTTGTGCGTGCATACGCGAGCACAAAAACACGCTTCTATTAGAACCACTGCATTCCCTATGATGTGTTCACATGTTCGTGTTTTACAGGTGCGTTCCTGTAAAGATAGGACATGTGTGCACCATAGGGAATGCACGCATTGTCTTCAATGCAGCCGCGGCTGCTGCCGACAGCTTCATTGAAGGCAATGGTCTGCCGGCATCCCTGAATTGTTTTTCAGGAAAGAGCTTTACATATAAGCCCTTCCCTGAAAAACAAAGATTTTTGTGTAAAAAAAAAAACAAAAAAAAAAACAACTTACCTCTCTGCCGCGTCCCCGCGGAGATGAAGAACACATCTGCCGCATGCGGCAAATGTTTCCTTCATCCCCACGAGGAAAAAGAATTCCCTGCTGCACCTGCCACAGCTGTGACAGATGCAGCAAAGGAATTCTAAATCCCCACAGGGAATAAAGAATTCCCTACCACAGCTGTCACAGATGACAGCTGCGGTAGGGGATCCAGCTGCCCGCATACTGTAATTGTTTTACAGGGAAGGGCTTTAAATATAAGCCCTTCCCTAAAAAACAAGAAAAAATGGTGATAAAAATAAAAAAATAAATACTCACCTTTCTTCTGCTGCCGGGGCTCAGCCGCATCCAGCCGGCTCTTCTCCTGCACTGCTCTGAGGAGTATTCAGCAGGCGCGGATTTTAAATCCCTGGCTGCGAATGGGCTGCCTCTGATTGGCTGAGCACTGTGACCAATCAGAGGCAGCTCTCAGCTATTAAATGACAGCTGAGAGCTGCCTCTGATTGGTCCCTGTACTCTGCAGTGTATCAGAAAAAAACATACATAGAAGTTTGACTTGAAGCTGAACTCTCAGAGCTCTCGAGTCAAAGAGGTGGCCTGCATTGGGCTCTCTCTATCTGCCTCATAAAGACCGATAGCTCCTCTCCCTACTTGTGTATAGGAAGAGTGCTGTTCGTCAACATGCTACCAGCGGGGAGATCCTGTCCTGGCCCGCTTCTTTGACTCAAGAGCTCTGAGAGCTGAGCTCCGAGTCAAGCTTCTGCGGCATTTCAGAATAAAACATACTTGGGCTGAATGGGCATATCTGTCCCAGGTTCATGCTACCTGGGGTTCGGGCAGCACGACCTTGGTGACAGGTTCCCGTAAAGCGGTTAAAAAGTGAACCCTTTCCCTTTAATGCATTTTATACATTTATTTATAGTATATTCTTTAGACTTTATTATATTGATGTGCATAGAGGTGGATATAGACATAAGAGAGCTCTGATGCAGGAACAGCATTTGGGATTCTTGCAGTTCAACAGTGATTTGTCAAGAGCCAGTAGAGCTCTTCTCAATGGGCTCCTTCCTCACTGTGTCAATTCACAAAAATCGTGAGGAAAGCAGAAGAAACTAAGAGAAACAGAAAACCAGAGACCTCAGTGGGCAAAAGAGCACAAACATTGTATCATTAAGCAGTGGAAAAACATCTCCTGGTCAGATGAATCCAGATTTCTGTTGCATGGTGCTGACAGAAGTTCAGAATTTGGCGCAAGCAGCATGAATCGATGACCCCTCCTGTCAACACATGTCAGTATCTTCCCCTCATTTACGGCAACTACAAGAAACTTCCTATGCGCATGGGCCAATATTCCTGCAGAATGATTCCAACATCTAGTTGGATCTATGACACAAGGAATTTAAAGGCCAAAGGAGGTCCAATGTGCTACTAGATGGGCATCTCTAATAAAGTGTCCATTAAGCTTGTATCATTTCAGACCTTGGGCCCGCCACAGGATCCTCCTGTCCAATAAGCCACTTTGGCCAGGGTACGGGCTAAGGCTCAATCTTTGCCACAAGTGAAAGAAAGTCTAGAAAGATTGCTATCACATAGGTATGCCAAGCAGTGAATCACCCTATGCCCCATGTGATAAGGAGGCATTTGTGACTCTTCATGCTTTATCAGCTGCTTCCTGAAGTTTATGTCCTTCAGATGTCTTGAGATGTGGACTGCTGATTACAGCGTTTCATGAGACTCCTAAACCCTTCAAATCTAGCAGATGTGTTTTTCCATCAGCCGAGACCTCCTTACTGTAACTGCTGTCACATAGTGACCGGTCGGTCCCCATTACTGTATCCTTCCACATTGTTGTGCATCTGAAATTCTCTCATACATTCCTTATTGATCCCAATTGTTAAAACCACGGAATCCAAGGGCGTGGGGCAGACAGATTTTCCGTCTGGTTTTGCTTTGAAGAAGATAGGGAAAAAGAATAAAGACATATCCGCAGGGTGAATTCATGAACTTGTATGCAGAAAATGCGTAGAATGTGTCCACTTGTGCCTGGCAACTTCCTAATGCTTCATCCGTTTCCCTAAATAAAACAACCCCATATGGGACATGCTTCCCTGTCTGGGAACGCAAAGTATAATCTCTTGTCCCTGAACTTAAAAATCCATCTAGATGAAAAGCAAATAATGGCATTTACACAAGCAAGGTCAGGGGGAGAACAAGCGGAACGAGCAGGATGGGAAGAGTTAATTGTTAGTAGAGCGCACGCAGAGCCCTCGTAGGGACATGTGGAGCCCGGTTCTTGTATAATAGACACATGCCCTATGTTTGTAATGCACACATGCTCTGTATATACTACAGATACTCACACCGCTGGTGTGTAATAAGGTGACGCAGCTCATTGTTTATTGTAGGTTATCGCGACGCGTTTTACCGATGCAACGGGAGGTTCAAACACCAGTTCCTAGCAGGATGCTGACAATGTTGTATGAGATTACACAGTGCAAAATAATGATTCACAGTCACTCACGCGGTGCCGGCCTTAGATTAGATGACACTCTGCGCAAAATTTTTTGCACCGTCATAAGAAATAAAAATCTACATATTTATGCACTGTTAGGCAGTCTGCCTGTATTCTGCTTGTAGAGAAAGCAACAAGATAAAAGCAGAACAGCTCAGTGAATAAATACTGTACCAGAACCAAGATTATAACATATATACAGCCCCAGAACAAAGCTCAGAACATGAGTGCAGCACCAGAACTAAGCTTAATACATAAATACAGTACTAGAACCAAGCTCATAACATAAATATGGCACCAGAACCAAGCTCAGTACATAAATACAGCACCAGGAGCAAGTTCATAACATAAATGGATAAAACAAGCTCATAGCATAAAAACGGCATAAACCACCTTCAGTACACAAATATAGCAACAAAATCAAGCTCAATACATAAATACAGTACTAGAACCAAGCTCATAACATAAAAACAGCATAAACCAACTCCAGTACACAAATATAGCAACAGAGTCAAGCTCAATCCATAAATACAGTACTAGAACCAAGCTCATAACATAAATACGGAACCAGAACCAAGCTCAATACATAAATACACTACTAAAAGCAAGCTTAAAACATAAATACAGCACCTGAACCAAATTCATAACATAAATGGATGAACCAACCTCATAACATGAATACAGCATAAACCAACCTCAGTACATAAATACAGAAACAGGATCAAGCTCAGTGCATAAATACTTCACCCATACTCCACTTGCTGAAATCTATGGCAGGAAAACCTGCTGTGGATTTCTACTCTTAGGCCTCTGTCAGACGAGTGGTTTTTTTTAAGCACAAATAGGCGCGCAAAAAGATCGCATCAATTAGAACCCTGCTTTCCTATAGAGGCGTTCACATGAACGATTTTTAGATGCGTAAAATACTCACACCTACCAATGATAGGACATGTGAGTGCAACTTGCATCTAAGATCCGTGGGGCGCGCAAGGATAGGACCTGTCCTGTTTTTGGAGCGTGCTCTCCATAGACTCCTATGGGAGCTGGAAAACACGCTCCTCCGATCATGTGAACGGGCTACTTCAAATAGCTGGAATTCACCCGTTCACATGATTTTTACACATGCGAGGGCAATTTTTTTTTTTTGGCGCGTCTATTTGTGCGTGAAAAAACGCTTGTCTGACCGCGGCCTTAGTCTCACACAGGCCTTGTAAAAATGCAGCATATATTAGTACCCGTTATTAGTAATACAGCAGAAGCGTTAATTTAGCACGGCATTAGTAACGCTGCGCTAAAACCCTTATCTGAGAAGCCCCTTTGAAATCAATGGAGGCTCAGTACAGCGTTTTTAGCAGACGTTTCAAACGCCCTCTAAAAGGCTGCAAAAAACGCCCGTGTGAGAGCGGCCTAAGTTGCACCGTTTCTGGCATACATTATACTGTATTTGATGGGCCACTGATGGCCCCACTCTCTCTCACGAAGCCATGCCTATTTTTTACAAAAATCTCAAGGGTAATGGAAAATGCTGAAAAGTTTCAACATTTTTGTAGAAGGAGGGCTTGTGCAATATTTTGCAACTTTTTTATGCCGACATCTGGCATACAAATACCCCCCAGTATTGCAGTGTATTGCAGAAGCGATCAGAAAGTTAAATGTAGCCCAACATGGTGCTGATAAAAAGTACAGCTCGTTCTGTGAAAAAACAAGTCCTCATAAAACGACCTCAATGGAAAAATAAAAATGTCGCGGCTCTTGAAATGCGGCAACGCAAAAATATATCTTTAAAGTGTTTTTATTGTGTAGAAAAAATATCTATACGTTTGGTATTGATTAAAAAAATGGATTAAAGTTATGCAATCTATTATATGTACCTAAAATGGTGCAAATTAAAATTACAATTCGTCCCGTAAATCCCTCAGAAGCCTATGTCAACAGAAAAATCAAAAGGATATGTCATTAGGGGGTTAAATCCATTTCTTATCACAAGTACCGTTCCCCGTGTCATAAACCAACCAATCATCCTATATGTATCACTAATGGAATATATATATAGGATAGAACAGTATTGGGCAGTATTAGTATAGTTTCAGTATTGGGAGGGCTTCTTTAATGATGTCAGCGATTGTGATGAAATCAGTGATGTTTTCAGTTGAGATGACATCAGAGATACCCAGTGTCCATAAATCGAGTGCCAAACAGATGTAGAAAAAAACTCCTGTATTCCTCCACAGATATGTATAGCAGCGACGTTTCGATCACGCCATGTGATCTTTCTCAAGCCTCCCCAGATACCCAGTGTGATGTCATTCATGATATTAACCCTTTCCAATCTACTGTCTGACCTCTGAAGACATTATGATTAGAGATGAGCGAACGCGTTCGTCCGAGCTTGATATTCGTGCGAATATTAGGGTGTTCGGGATGTTCGTTATTCGTAACGAACACCATGCGGTGTTCTGGTTACTTTCACTTCCTTCCCTGAGACGTTAGCGCGCTTTTCTGGCCAATTGAAAGACAGGGAAGGCATTACAACTTCCCCCTGCAACGTTTAAGCCCTATACCACTCCCCTGCTGTGAGTGGCTGGCGAGATCAGGTGTTCGCCTAATATAAAAGTCGGCCCCTCCCGCGGCTCGCCTCAGATGCGGTGTGAGTTAGATGAGGGACAGTGCTGTTTATACCGGAGCTGCTGTAGGGAAAGAATTGGTAGTTAGTGTAGGCTTCAAGACCCCCCAAAGGTCCTTATTAGGGCCACTGATAGCTGTGTGTTGGCTGCTGTTAGCAGTGGGATTTTTTTTTTTCTCAAAATCGCCTCTGCAGACCGTTGCACCTGGCATTAGGGACAGAAGTGCTGCATAGGCAGGGAGAGTGTTAGGAGTGAGTGTAGCCTTCAAGAACCTCAACGGTCCTTTCTAGGGCCATATTTATCCGTGTGCAGTACTGTCCAGGCTGCTGTTAGCTGTGCTGCATTTTTTTTGGGCTTCTCAAAATCGCCTCTGCAGAGCATTCCACCCTCCATTGATACTGCAGGGAAAGAATTGTATAGGCAGGGCCACAACACAGTTATTATTCATAGAATATACGCAGTGCTGCCTGTTGGTGGGAAAAAACTGAAAACAAATCTATTTGTCCAGCCTCTGTCCGTCCTTACGCCTGTGGAGACGTGTGAGCTGCGTGAAGAACAGTGCTAAATCATACGCACCCAGCTACGCTTTACTGCTGGCTTCGCCATTTGCTTTCCTTAATTGGGAAAAAAAATACCTGCTCTGCCAGAGTTATAATAACTCTGCTACCCTCACGTTCTGTGACACATAAGCAGGGACACAGCACAGTTATTAAACTTCTCAGGTTCATTGAATATACGCAGTGCTGCCTGTTGGTGGGAAAAAACTGAAAACAAATCTATTTGTCCAGCCTGTGTCCGTCCTTACGCCTGTGGAGACGTGTGAGCTGCGTGAAAAACATTGCTAAATCATACGCAGCCAGCTACGCTTTACTGCTGGGTTCGCCATTTGCTTTCCTTAATTGGGAAAAAAAATACCTGCTCTCCAAGAGTTATAATAACTCTGCTACCCTCACGTTCTGTGACACATAAGCAGGGACACAGCACAGTTATTAAACTTCTCAGGTTCATTGAATATACGCAGTGCTGCCTGTTGGTGGGAAAAAACTGAAAACAAATCTATTTGTCCAGCCTCTGTCCGTCCTAACGCCTGTGGAGACGTGTGAGCTGCGTGAAGAACAGTGCTAA
The DNA here is from genome assembly GCF_035609145.1 of Eleutherodactylus coqui. Classification (NCBI taxonomy): domain Eukaryota; kingdom Metazoa; phylum Chordata; class Amphibia; order Anura; family Eleutherodactylidae; genus Eleutherodactylus; species Eleutherodactylus coqui. The sequence goes on from NC_089846.1 coordinate 30,803,529, forward strand.
ATCATACGCACCCAGCTACGCTTTACTGCTGGCTTCGCCATTTGCTTTCCTTAATTGGGAAAAAAAATACCTGCTCTGCCAGAGTTATAATAACTCTGCTACCCTCACGTTCTGTGACACATAAGCAGGGACACAGCACAGTTATTAAACTTCTCATGTTCATTGAATATACGCAGTGCTGCCTGTTGGTGGGAAAAAACTGAAAACAAATCTATTTGTCCAGCCTCTGTCCGTCCTTACGGGCGGTGGAGACGTGTGAGCTGCGTGAAGAACAGTGCTAAATCATACGCACCCAGCTACGCTTTACTGCTGGCTTCGCCATTTGCTTTCCTTAATTGGGAAAAAAAATACCTGCTCTGCCAGAGTTATAATAACTCTGCTACCCTCACGTTCTGTGACACATAAGCAGGGACACAGCACAGTTATTAAACTTCTCATGTTCATTGAATATACGCAGTGCTGCCTGTTGGTGGGAAAAAACTGAAAACAAATCTATTTGTCCAGCCTCTGTCCGTCCTTACGGGCGGTGGAGACGTGTGAGCTGCGTGAAGAACAGTGCTAAATCATACGCACCCAGCTACGCTTTACTGCTGGCTTCGCCATTTGCTTTCCTTAATTGGGAAAAAAAATACCTGCTCTGCCAGAGTTATAATAACTCTGCTACCCTCACGTTCTGTGACACATAAGCAGGGACACAGCACAGTTATTAAACTTAGATAATTCATTCACTAGAGGCAGTGGGGCCTTTCGTTTTCCAAAAAGGGCAAAAATTATATTTGGCCTGCAGTCTTGCGCCAATTTATTTCCTGCCTGTGAAATCAAATCACTGGTAATACAGCATGCTGAGGGGTAGGGGTAGGCCTAGAGGACGTGGACGCGGCCGAGGACGCGGAGGGCCAAGTCAGGGTGTGGGCACAGGCCAAGCTCCTGATCCAGGTGTGTCGCAGCCGACTACTGCGCGATTAGGAGAGAGGCACGTTTCTGGCGTTCCCACATTCATCGCCCAATTAATGGGTCCACGCGGGAGACGGTTATTAGAAAATGAGCAGTGTGAGCAGGTCCTGTCCTGGATGGCAGAAAGTGCTTCGAGCAACCTATCGTCTACCCGCAGTTCTGCGCCGTCCACTGCTGCCAATCCGAATCCTCTGTCTGCTGCTCCTCCTTCCTCCCAGCCTCCTCACTCCACTACAATAACACGTGCTCAGGAGCGGGAGCACTCCCAGGAACTGTTCTCGGGCCCCTGCTTAGATTGGGCAGCAGCGGTTCCTCTCCCACCAGAGGAGTTTATCGTCACTGATGCCCAACCATTCGAAAGTTCCCGGGGTCCGGGGGAAGAGGCTGGGGACTTCCGCCAACTGTCTCAACAACTTTCTGTGGGTCAGGAGGACGATGACGATCAGACACAGTTGTCTTGCAGTGAGGTAGTAGTAAGGGCAGTAAGTCCCAGGGAGCAGCGCACAGAGGATTCGGAGGAAGAGCAGCAGGACGATGAGGTGACTGACCCCACCTGGTGTGCAACGCTTACTCAGGAGGACAGGTCTTCAGAGGGGGAGTCAAGGGCATCAGCAGGGCAGGTTGCAAGAGGCAGTGCGGTGTCCAGGGCCAGGGGTAGAGGCAGGGCCAGACCGAATAATCCACCAAGTGTTTCCCAAAGCGCCCCCTCGCGCCATGCCACCCTGCGGAGGCCGAGGTGCTCTAAGGTCTGGCAGTTTTTCACAGAGACGCCTGACGACCGACGAACAGTGGTGTGCAACCTTTGTCGCGCAAAGCTCAGCCGGGGAGCCAACACCAACAGCCTCACCACCACCACCATGCGCAGACATATGATGGCCAAGCACCCCGCAAGGTGGGACAAAGGCCGTTCACCGCCTCCGGTTTGCACCCCTGCCTCTCCCCCTGTGCCCCAACCTGCCACTGAGATGCAACCCCCCTCTCAGGACACAGGCACTACCGCCTCATGGCCTGCACCCACACCCTCATCTCCGCTGTCCTCGGCCCCATCCAGCAGTGTAGTTCAGCGCACCGTTCAGCCGTCGCTTGCGCAAGTGTTCGAGCGCAAGCGCAAGTACGCCGCCACGCACCCGCACGCTCAAACGTTAACCGTCCGCATCGCAAAATTCATCAGCCTTGAGATGCTGCCGTATAGGGTTGTGGAAACGGAGTCCTTCAAAAGTATCATGGAGGCGGCGGCCCCGCGCTACTCAGTTCCCAGTCGCCACTACTTTTCCCGATGTGCCGTCCCAGCCCTGCACGACCACGTCTCCCGCAACATTGTGCGCGCCCTCACCAACGCGGTTACTGCCACGGTCCACTTAACTACGGACACGTGGACAAGCACAGGCGGGCAGGGCCACTACATCTCCCTGACGGCACATTGGGTGAATTTAGTGGAGGCTGGGACAGAGTCAGAGCCTGGGACCGCTCACGTCCTACCCACCCCCAGAATTGCGGGCCCCAGCTCGGTGCTGGTATCTGCGGAGGTGTATGCTTCCTCCACTAAAGCACCCTCCTCCTCCTCCTCCTCTGTCTCACAATCAAGATGTGTTAGCAGCAGCATGTCGCCAGCAGTCGGTGTCGCGCGGTGTGGCAGCACAGCGGTGGGCAAGCGTCAGCAGGCCGTGCTGAAACTACTCAGCTTAGGCGATAAGAGGCACACGGCCCACGAACTGCTGCAGGGTCTGACACAGCAGACCGACCGCTGGCTTGCGCCGCTGAGCCTCCAACCGGGCATGGTCGTGTGTGACAACGGCCGTAGCCTGGTGGCGGCTCTGCAGCTCGGCAGCCTCACGCACGTGCCATGCCTGGCCCACGTCTTTAATTTGGTGGTTCAGCGCTTTCTGAAAAGCTACCCACGCTTGTCAGACCTGCTCGTAAAGGCGCGCCGGCTCTGCGCACATTTCCGCAAGTCCCACACGGACGCTGCCACCCTGCGCACCCTGCAACATCACTTTAAGCTGCCAGTGCACCGACTGCTGTGCGACGTGCCCACACGGTGGAACTCTACGCTCCACATGTTGGCCAGGCTCTATGAACAGCGTAGAGCTATAGTCGAATACCAACTCCAACATGGGCGGCGCAGTGGGAGTCAGCCTCCTCAATTCCTTTCAGAAGAGTGGGCCTGGTTGGCAGACATCTGCCATGTCCTTGGTAATTTTGAGGAGTCTACCCAGGTGGTGAGCGGCGATGCTACAATCATTAGCGTCACCATTCCTCTGCTATGCATCTTGAGAAATTCCCTGCAAACCATAAAGGCAGCTGCTTTGCGCTCGGAAACGGGGGCGGGGGAAGACAGTATGCCGCTGGATAGTCAGGGCACCCTCCTGTCTATTTCTCAGCGCGTACAGGAGGAGGAGGAGGAGCATGAGGAGGATGAGGAGGAGGGGGAAGAGACAGCTTGGGCCGCTGCTGACAGTACACCGGCTGATTGCCTGTCATCCTTTCAGCGTGTATGGCCTGAGGAGGAGGAGGAGGAGGAGGAGGAGGAGGATCCTGAAAGTGATCTTCCTAGTGAAGACAGCCATGTGTTGCGTACAGGTACCCTGGCACACATGGCTGACTTCATGTTAGGATGCCTTTCTCGTAACCCTCGCGTTGCACGCATTCTGGCCACTACGGATTACTGGGTGTACACACTGCTCGATCCACGGTATAAGGAGAACCTGCCCACTCTGATTCCCGAAGAGGAAAGGGGTTCGAGAGTGTTGCTATACCACAGGACCCTTGCGGACAAGCTGATGGTAAAATTCCCAGCCGACAGCGCTAGTGGCAGAAGGCGCAGTACCGAGGGCAAGGTAGCAGGGGATGTGCGTAGATCGAGCAGCATGTACATCCCAGGCAGTGCAACAGTCTTTAAGGGCCTGGCCAGCTTTATGGCTCCCCACCAAGACTGTGTCACCGCTCCCCAGTCACGGCTGAGTCGGCGGGAGCACTGCAAAAGGATGGTGAGGGAGTACGTAGCGGATCGCACGACCATCCTTGGTGACGCCTCTGCCCCCTACAACTACTGGGTGTCGAAGCTGGACACGTGGCCTGAACTAGCCCTGTATGCCCTTGAGGTGCTTGCTTGTCCTGCGGCTAGCGTGTTGTCGGAGAGGGTGTTTAGTGCGGCTGGGGGAATCATCACAGATAAGCGTAGCCGCTTGTCAACCGACAGTGCCGACAGGCTAACACTCATCAAGATGAACAAAGGCTGGATTTCCCCAGACTTCTGTTCTCCACCAGCGGACAGCAGCGATACGTAAGCAATACGTAGGCTGCACCCGCGGATGGAAGCTACGTTCTCTCTCACCATCCAAAACGGGGACATTTCTGCTTCATCAATCTGTGTCTAATATTCCTCCTCCTCCTCCTCCTGCTCCTCCTCCTGAAACCTCACGTAATCACGCTGAACGGGCAATTTTTCTTAGGGCCACAAGGCTCACTCAAATAATTTTTCAGAACAATTTTTATAAGTTTCAATGCGCTTAAAAGCATTGGAACTTTAACTTGAACCAATTTTTCGTTACACTGGGCTGCCTCCAGGCCTAGTTACCACTTAAGCCACATTAACCAAAGCGATTAATGGGTTTCACCTGCCCTCTTGGCTGGCCATGGCCAATTTTTGGGATGTACATTAGTACTGTTGATACAGCAATTTTTGTGGGCCCTCGCCTACAGTGTAATCAAATTAATTTTTAGCCCACCTGCATTACAGCTGACGTTACCTCAGCTGTGTTGGGCAATGCAATGGGATATTTCTATGTACCGCCGGTGGCTTCCTGGCACCCACCCAGGCAGTGGGTCCACAGGGAGTTAAACCTACATGTGTCCACTTGTAAAGAACCCCAGTCTGACTGGGGCATGCAGTGTGGGCCGAAGCCCACCTGTATTACGCACGACATTACTACCTCAGCTGTGTTGGGCAATGCAATGGGATATTTTTGTGTACCGCCGGTGGGTTCCAGGGAGCCACCCATGCTGTAGGTGCACACTGAGTTTTTAATACATCTGTACACTTCTAAAGAACCCGTCTGACTGGGGCATGCAGTGTGGGCCGAAGCCCACCTGTATTACGCACGACATTACTACCTCAGCTGTGTTGGGCAATGCAATGGGATATTTCTATGTACCGCCGGTGGCTTCCTGGCACCCACCCAGGCAGTGGGTCCACAGGGAGTTAAACCTACATGTGTCCACTTGTAAAGAACCCCAGTCTGACTGGGGCATGCAGTGTGGGCCGAAGCCCACCTGTATTACGCACGACATTACTACCTCAGCTGTGTTGGGCAATGCAATGGGATATTTTTGTGTACCGCCGGTGGGTTCCAGGGAGCCACCCATGCTGTAGGTGCACACTGAGTTTTTAATACATCTGTACACTTCTAAAGAACCCGTCTGACTGGGGCATGCAGTGTGGGCCGAAGCCCACCTGTATTACGCACGACATTACTACCTCAGCTGTGTTGGGCAATGCAATGGGATATTTCTATGTACCGCCGGTGGCTTCCTGGCACCCACCCAGGCAGTGGGTCCACAGGGAGTTAAACCTACATGTGTCCACTTGTAAAGAACCCCAGTCTGACTGGGGCATGCAGTGTGGGCCGAAACCCACCTGCATTAACCCTTTCCAGTCCACTGTGTGACCTGTGAAGACATTAGGGTTTAAGGCTGTACAGCTCCGTTGTTGGTAGACGTCCGTCGGGGTTCTCTTACTGTATATTGCCAGCCTCTCTGCTGTCGGAGCCTATCCTACGTGTCAGCTCATGCAGTACTGGCTTTAGCCAGCATATAGCGCCGTTGTATAACAGCAGAAAAAGAGTAAGCCCCCTAGGAAAACCATATACAAATTGGATTGGAAAGGGTTAAGCACAACATTACTACCTCAGCTGTGTTGGGCAATGCAATGGGATATTTCTATGTACCGCCGGTGGCTTCCTGGCACCCACCCATGCTGTAGGTGCACACGGAGTTTTTACTACATCTGTACACTTATAAAGAACCCCAGTCAGACTGGGGCATGCAGTGTGGGCCGAAGCCCACCTGCATTAAGCACGACATTACTACCTCAGCTGTGTTGGGCAATGCAATGGGATATTTCTGTGTACCGCCGGTGGGTTCCAGGGAGCCACCCATGCTGTGGGTCGACAGGGACTTCACAATAGGGAGTTGTACCTGCCTGTGTCTATGAATTAAAAAGCCCGGTCTGACTGGGGCATGCAGACACCTTGACAGAATGAATAGTGTGTGGCACATAGGTTCCCCATTGCTATGCCCACGTGTGCAGCTCCTGATGGCGGTGGCACAGGATTCTATTTCTCATTGCTTCTGTACAGCATTGTGGGCTATCGCTCCGCCACTTTTAAAGAGGGTCGCTGCCTAGCCGTGCCAACCTCTGCAGTGTGTGCCTGCGGTCCCTCGTCATGGCAGACGCAATTCTAAATAGACATGAGCGTGGTGTGGCATGAGGGCAGCTGAAGGCTGCGCAGGGACACTTTGGTGTGCGCTGTGGGGGGGAGGGGGGGCGGTTGGGCAGCATGTAACCCAGGAGAAGTGTCAGTGGAGTGTCATGCAGGCAGTGATTGTGCTTTGTTGAAGGTAGTGTGGTGCTTAGCAAAGGTATGCCATGCTAATGAGGGCTTTTCAGAAGTAAAAGTTGTTGGGAGGGGGGGGGTCCACTCTTGCCGGTATTGTGGCTTAATAGTGGGACCTGGGAACTTGAGATGCAGCCCAACATGTAGCCCCTCGCCTGCCCTATCCGTCACTGTGTCATTCCCATCACTTTCCTGAATTGCCCAGATTTTCACACATGAAAACCTTAGCGAGCATCGGCGAAATACAAAAATGTTCTGGTCGCCCATTGACTTCAATGGGGTTCGTTGTTCGAAACGAACCCTCGAGCATCACGGGAAGTTCGTTACGAATAACGAACACCCGAACATTTTGGTGTTCGCTCATCTCTAATTATGATTTAAAGTTGTACAGCTTCGATGTTGGAAGACGTCCGTCGGGGTTCTCTTACTGTATATTGCCAGCCTCTCTGCTGTCGGAGCCTATCCAACGTGTCATCTCATGCAGTACTGGCTTTAGCCAGCATATAGCGCAGTTGTATAACAGCAGAAAAACAGTAAGCCCCCTAGGAAAACCAGGATACAAATTGGATTGGAAAGGGTTAAAGGAGTTTTCAGCCACCACCAGATGTCAGAGCTGGGATACAGCAAGGTCGGAGCGTAAGCCACTGCTCCGACCCATGCAAAGTGTCCAGCGTTCGTCATTGCAGGCTGGAGTTTCACTGAAATTAATGAGAGCTGTGCCTGCAATTACAAGCGCCGGCCACTACACCGGGGTCGGAGAAGCAGCTTTCACTCTGACCTCGTTGCATCCCGGCACTGACAGCGGATGCTGCATGGAAGACCCTTTTAAGAAATGGAAGCCATGGTTGCCGTTTGGTTTCCGCATAAATCCGTTTGGCTATCTGTCTCATTACAGAAAAACTAAAAAGTGAATCCGTTAAAAACAGAAGGAAGGGGGAAGGACTTGTTATTTGTATAGCGCCAACTTATTCCACAGCGCTTTCAGGTAATTTATTTATTACCCCGCAGCAAGCTGGGTACTCATTTTACCGACCTTGGAAGGATGGAAAGCTGAGTCAACCTCGAGCCGGCTACCTGAACCATGTGGAGATTGAACTCGTAACCTGCAGGTCGTGAGCGAGAGCTTAGGACTGCATACCTTAATACTCTGTGCCACACCAGGCCCCTGATGTGAATGAGCTGTTGCAGGGGAGCGAGTGTATGCATTCGTCCCGTCTAAATGGGCCTTAAGAGAGAAAAAGGACTGGAGGTGGTCCGTTTGTTCTAGATTGTTAGACTACATTTTATTGGTAATCTATGACGAATTTCAGGTAATTCCAAACTGTTCACTTACTTTTTCTTTAGTTTTAACCGTTACATCAAATGATTTTTCTAGGTCCCCTTTTCACAGATTAGCTGCACCTCCAGATTGGGACCACCTTCCAATATTTTTGGATGCCGTATGTATAAAAATAACAAAGCCTCCCAGTGTTGCCTGGCATATTCTAGAGCTGGCCCATCCCGGATCACCAGTCACATGACTCTTATGGGATCTCTGAAAAGTTTCATTTAATCGTCAAATTCTGTTTTCAATAAGCCAGAGGACTAGGTCAGAGATCTAACCACAAGCTGTCGGAGCGAGATGAGAGCCGCTTGTAATGAAAACAAATTGCACTCTTTGCTCCAAGTTTGGCTTACGGCGGCGGCAGAGCTGATGCATACAACCTGCGCTGACACCATTATTTTATCAATGTAGCCCGGAATGCAGAATCCACTCGTAGTGCACAGAATACGAGAAAGGATTGCGATCGCAGCCAAAACCAGTCCCTGACTGTCATGCAGAAGACAGCCAACCACAATGTTGTCTATTGAACACAGACATACAAAGCATAGGGGGAAATTTACTGACTAATCGATGGCAGAACACTGGGATTAAAAAATTGCAAATTTTTGCGAAAAACCTGTTTGTGTAAAAATTTTGAAATGCTTCTTCCTCCTGCTCCGGCCCTACCACTTTTCTGAACAGTGGGTGGAGTTTGTAAGGAGGGGGCGTGGTCACCTGGACTGACAGATTTATGTATAATTTATGACGCAAACTGGTAAATATGCTAGAAATGTACACATTGCAGTTAAGGTGCATGGGGGTGCCAGGGATGTGCTGAATATATAAAGAAGTGCATCCGGGAAAATCATACTATGCCCAATGTAGGAAATATCTTCTACCTATCCATTTCAGGATAAGCCACCAGCAGTAGATCACCAGGAGTCTACAGCTTGGAACCCACATGGCTGTGCGAGGGCTTGTTGTTTGAAGGACGTCCTGTAGTTTTGAAATGTGTTACATTTTTTGATCAATTTTTATAACATTTCCTTCTTGTAGATGGGGTGACCAAAAAAAGTTAAATTCTGGCGTTGTGTATTCTTTTTCTGACGGTATACACCGTGCAGGATAAATGCATTATTTTGATAGATCGGCCCTTTATGGGTGCAACGATACCAAATATATTTATTTTTTATTGTTTTGATTTTATTATAAATATGGGAAAAGTTTTTTTTTTCAAAAGTTTACTTCCTTTTATTTTTTCTAATAACTACTAAAACTTTTGTGAACTCATTTTTACATTTTATTTTAGTCCCACCAGGGGACTTGAACTTGTGATTGTTTAATCACTAATGCAATATAATACCATAATTGTCTTTACCGTACTCTCTGTGTGGTATAAATAACATCATTCGCTGCATGATTACAGTAACACTAAGCTCATGCAATGTGGTAGGCATTCTCCCAAACCACGCCACAGGCATGGCGTGACAGGCAATCAGCCATGGCAGCACTGGGGGCCTTCAGAGGGCCTCTAATTGCCATGGCAATCAAACGGCACCTCATGATCGCATCTCTGGGGGCCTGTTCGGGACCCCCAAACTTCGATTGTGGGATTTAAATGCCACTGTCAAAATTGACAGTGCTATTTAAATGGTTAACAGACGCAATTTTTTTCCAGTTCGGAATAAGGGCAAATCGGTTGTTTTTTTTCTACATTTTAGTAAAAGGGGGACTGGAAAAAAGGAAAGCAATCCGTTTTCATCCATCTTTCCTTTACGTTTTTGTGTCAGAGAACTGAGCCTAGCGGTACGAACGCAACAGATACATTTAAAATGCCGAAAAACGTAAGTTTTTTTGAAGGATCCGTTTGATGGATCCACCCAAGAAATGCAAAGAATGCTTTCTGTTTTTTTTCCATTCATTGTGCCGTTCTGTTTTAGGTAAAACGCTCGACCTTACAGAGTTTTTTCATGTTTTACTACTTTTGCACTTTTGAAAGGAACTATTTGTCTTTCTGCCGTTGCATTACCCAGAACATTGTTATATTTCCATCAGCACAGCTGTATGAAGGCTTGTTTTTATGTGGGGCAATTTATAGATTTCATTGGCAACATTGTGGGGCACCTACATGATGATTTTGGGGAGGAAGTATAAACGAGAAACAGCAATTCTGGCAATTTAAATTTTTCAACCTTTGCACAAAAAACACTAGTTACGTAAGAATAACTTGTTTTTAACATTGTTGCATGCCAAGAGCCATAACATTTTTATTTTTCCATCACTAGAGCTCTGTGAGTGCTTGTTTTTTGTTGGACGAGTTCTAGTTTTCATTGGTGGGAGCCTTTTGATCGCTTTTTAATTTCAACGTATTTTAAGGTGTTTTATATTCATACATAAAATAGGCTTGTAACATTCTTAAGTCCCCCCACAGGGGCCAAATATTACCATAAAAAATAATATATGCCTACATGGGCTAATAAATCACAAAAAAAAAATAAGGGTAGGAAAAAAAGGTTAACATGGGGGTTTAAACCAATGGGTTGTCAAGAATCCACATTGTCGTTCAGGAATGTGTCTATGACGTCTGTACTTGGTCATTCGAATAGTATTTAGGTAGCTAATATATTATGGCGTAGCCCTGGAATCTCTAAACACTCAATCCATGGTTGCCAGATTTTCTGGAAGTTTGTCATAGTGTCTATTCTAATCGCATGAATCCTTTCAAATAACATCATTGAGGATATTCTATTAAGCACCTCCGGGAAGAAGAGAGTAGGTGACTTCCATTTAGAAGTGATGTGGATTCTTGTAGCCATACCAGGGGCGTAACTATAGAGGATGCAGGGGATGTGGTTGCATCCGGGCCGAGGAGCCTTAGGGGGCCCATAAGGCCTCTCTTCTCCATATAGGGAACCCAGTACTATGAGTAAAGCATTATAGTTGGGGGCCCTCTTACAAGTTTTGCATTGGGGCCCGGGAGCTTCAAGTTACGCCTCTGAGCCATACATACATATTGAATCAGTTTATGAGCTTGATATCAAAATCGCAGAAGGCAGTCCCCCAGCAGGAACACTGTAGCGAATTTGGGAACCGGACCCACAAACTGTTGGTTGAGAAGGTTGTGAACCTGTGACCATAGCCTTTCAATCTCCGAGCATGTCCACCATGTGTGAAGCATATCCCCCCTTTCTTGGCATCCCCGAAACCACAATGGAGAGGAGGCTGGGTAGAGATGGTGCAATCTCTGTGGAGCTAAATATGTCCTATGTAAAATCTTAATTGAAGGAAATCCATAAGGGAAACCTGGTGGCTGCCTTTGGAGATCGTGGAGCAACAATGTTGGCATCTGTCAGTGGTCATCTCTAGCTGTAGGTCCGACTCCCATTTCCTCATAAACTAAAAATGATGTAGGGTGGTTATCCGGTTACATGTCCACCATTTAAAACAAGCTAAGTCTTGGCTTGGTGGAAATTGTGGCACGAAGGAGATCCTGGAGGATAGATTGTACTTAAACCGGGTGCTTCTCCAGAACAGGAGGGAATAATATGAGAGTGGGCTCATTTGTTGTAGCCATGGGGGAAGTGGCCCCGCAGACCAAGTCAAATATGCTATGTTGTGTGGATAAATGCGATTTTTCTCTATTTCCATCCATGGACTGCCTTTTGGGCCATCAGACCCCACTACCCATTGGGTTATTCGGGCCGCCTTATAATATTTGACTATATTGTACACTGACAGACCTCCCAGTCGTTTATCATTACTGTGTGTCTAATCCTCGCTCTTTTGTTGGCCCATATAAATCTAAATATGCTGGAAGTTGCGTAAAATAGATAAGAGAATGGCTTTTGATCGCTTTTTATTTAATTTTTTTAATTTTGCGAGCTAGATGGATAAAAACAGCAAACCATCAAAATAGTGTAGCAAACTCACTATTTCATCTGGGAAAATACTGGTTGGAAGGCCAGAAGCAGAATGGACCCCATTATAGTCATTGGGGTCCATTTGATGTTGTCAGCTCTGGCGTGTGCCACATCTGGCGGTTCCACGAATTGTGTTGTTCAGTTAAATCCTTGGAAAATGACTAAAACAGCATGCATCTGAATGGGGCCTAAGGGATTAAATGAGTGTTAGAGCAGGAGCCTGGCTGTCACTAGATAATCAAGCATCCACTCCTCCTGGTGTGCAACACTCAGACTAGGTTGCTATAAAAACAAGGTGACCTAGCCAAAGGCTCTTTACTGACCACCATAAAAAGGCATATTAGTGGTAACTAAGGGATTAATAGTTTTGATAAGAAAAACTAAACTGATTGGTTACTATTAGCAACCAAATCACCTTTCTTTCCTCTTTTGATACATGTTTGTAATAAGTATAGCTGTTATTGGTCCTGTTGAACTTCTTAGCATGTTATTGTATCTTAATACTGAAAAGGACAGGAGTCACCAAATTGACCTAAAACCCCTTCAACCAAGAAGTATAACCGATGCCATCAATGAGGAGGAGCCAGAATAAATGTGTACAAACAAGCACTGATTGGCTGGCTGGGACACAGATATCCCAGCTGACCAATCCATCCACACAGCAGCACAGAAGTGCTCATTTTGGTGTCCAATGCTGAATTGACGCTAAGTATGTGCCAGTGTGTGGATCAAGTAGGTTATGGCTGATGCTGTGTCATCATACCGGTCCCGATCCACCAGGGCCGTCGATTCATGATGTTGGTCTATCCAGTATATAAAGGGTAAATAAATACACTTTTTAGTCAAATGCCTTTGGAATTTCATTCTCTTATTTTAATTTGGTGACCGGATTGAGTGGATTAAAACAAGATGGGATTTGGATCCTTCCAAGAAGAAGTGATGATTCCATGCCAAATACCAGCTACCATTTTCATCTCGGTTAAGGGCAATATGCTGTATTGTTTTGGCTGAGCACATTATAGTTTATAAGTTTTTTGGGAGGTTAAATTATTCGGCTATGGGCTCCGCCCCCTGGGGGTGTTCAAGTTATTTCACTATGATTTATACCAACCGCATTCTTTTGATGATGCATTTTTACGAGCCATAGACGGGTCGGGTTCCCGATAAGTATATGTTTAGCTACTGTCATTATCCAATTACCGAAGTGTCTGCAGGATTGGTCATGTATCTCTTTTTCTCTACACACACAAAACTCTAAGCGGTGAGGCTTTGAAAACCCAATTTACTGTATGTGACGCTGGGAAGCAGCTCTTTTAAGTTAATCAAACACATTGGGTATTCAGCAATAATGCCACACAGAGGGAGAGCGGCTGCCAAAAGAACATTTGCCAATTTACTGACAGAACAGATCTGCAGACTCCATATTAGCAGATTAACAAGATATAAAGTAATAAATATGTCCATCATGATATTTCTTCAGCTTTTTACCTGATCAACCAGCAATCGTGTTCAACTGTCAACAACAGGTTTCATAAAGTCACTATCTGCTACTTTTTAAAGCACTTTTATTGAAGTTCTTTAGCATTGGTGGTTGACAAAGCGAGCCTCCATCGGGGCCGCCTAAGACAAGACTCCCCATGTCTCTCGAAGCTAGCTAGTGCAGCCATCTTCGTTTGTCCAGAAGGTTGCTGTAAGCAACTTTTATTTGGGAATAGGACAAATACATTTCTTGTTATGGTCAATTGGATTCTCCCCGTGACGGTCTTGAATGACGGATGGTACAGTCTATTTGGTCAGGAACAGCGAATACCCTCATAGTCACTGTGATTCGCCTTGTGGCTTCTGCCAGACCAACTGGATCAGCAATGCTGGTCTACGAAACTCTTCAGAGGCCTGAGGAGATAACCCTTCTGCTCAGACGATGCATTTCCATTACTTACAGACATTTCTAATTTCAGCCATTGCTCGGTAACACCCAGATTCTCCCCCACATTTCCTGCTCTCTATTATTGCGTCAGTCAAAGCCAGCACAAAAAATTAAAGAAACAATTACAACAAATAACTAATAAACAGTTTTTCACCATAAAACAAACAGGGCCTACAAAGCCTACACTGATGCAATGGACACCGTGTTGTATGAGTGGATTAGTGTTTCCCGACTCCAGCCCTTATGACCCCCAACAGGTCATGTTTTCAGGATATCCTTCAAAGAGAATACCTGTGGCAAATTTGGAGTCACTGTCAATTATTATTTCTCCTGTGCAATACTAGGGAAATCCTGAAAACATGACCTGTTGAGGCGTCGTAAGGACTACAGTTGGGAAATACTGGAGTGGATGAATGTAGAGGTTTGATCTGAAATGCGCTGTTGGTGGCTTAAAGGAAACCGATTGTGAATTCATAGTAATACAGTGACAGGCGGAAACCATCGGGTAAATTTAGTAATGGTCAACTAAGTGGGGCAGGAGGAGGGGTAGAAGGTCAGGTAGAATGTCAATGGGAGGCTGGCACATTATGGATTTTAAAAAACCCCACTATGACTAAAGGAAGAGAAGATGTATGGGCCAGTGGGTAATAGTATATATAGCTATTTTCTAATCAGGGACGTGTATCCCCAGCAAGTATTGAGGAAAAGGTTCACATACTTCCAAACACATTTAAAAGCTGTATTTTATCAATAAACTAAGCTTTGTTTTCGGCAAATATATATTACAGTTATCTTTGTCTGAAGGTTGCGCCATATTCACCCCTCCAAAAGAAAGTTTTCTCCTTTCTTGTCTGTGATTCTATGCGTTTACCATGCGGATATAATGTTTTGAAGGATGGGCTGCACCTTCCTAAAAAAGACTTCTTCATCCTATCCCTGTGACCAAGCTCCAGGTCCCTCATTTTAGACCTTGCTACACCACGGTTGCTCTACATATCTTCTGTTTCTATTTCTAAAATGTCTTTACCTGCTGGGATTGGATTTCTTGGTTTACTACTTAGATGAGTGCTTCTTGGGTTTGCATTGGTCCGCCAAGTGTTAATACAATATTTTTTAAAATAACAAGATTTATTTTTAAATTTTTTTATTTATTATTAAAAAATTGGCAGTGTTCAAATTGCACGATTTGGCAGCTTCTGAAGACACACCAGCTCTCAAAACGGAACCACAATTCATCTCCAACCCATTTCCAGTCCCTAAATACTTTACAAGTTGCAATGCTGTGTAAATGTCTTGCTTTTGTTTATCGATGACCTACTGTCACCGATACCACCTTGAACTTTCTTCCTACCTCTCCTCCAACTTGCTGCTTAAACTACTGCAACCCAATTTTTGACCCTGCCACTCTACTGAAACTGTCCTAACCAAAGTACGGTAGCTAATGATTTGCTAACTGTGAAAGCCTCAAATCACCAGTCTGTGCTGCTCCTCTTAGACTTGTCCTCTGCCTTTGACACGGTCAGCCACTCTCCTGATACAGACTCTCTTCTCCCTTGGCCCTTTCCTGGATCTCCTCGTACCTCAGTAAGCAAACGTTTAGTGTCTCCTACTTGCACACCACATCCTCATCTTGCCCTCTCTCTGTTGGTTTCTTCCAAGGCTCTGTACTAGTACACCTACTCTTCTCCCTCTACACCCATGGTTTAGGACAGCTCATTCAATCCCATGGCTTTCAGTACCACCTTTACGCTGATGACACTCAAATCTACCTCTCTGGTATCCAGAATCCCAGAGTATCTATTGACTATATCCTCCTTCTTCCTTTCCTAAAACTTAACATGGAAAAAACGGAACGGATCATCTTGCCCCCACCTCACACTATACTACCACCGGATCTATCTATCACTATCAATGGCTCCTTACCCTCACTAGTACCACAAGTATCAATGACATACAAGGCCGTCTACAACATGTTCCCTCGTTACATCTGTAATCTCCTCATACCTCCAAACGCATAACCTCTGGTCCTCATAAGACCTCCTAAATAAAAAAATTAGAAGACAATTATTTGCTTACAGCAAGTTAAAAGTCAAGACAATAAGGGGAAGTTATTCAGGACTAGTGCCAGGGATGTGCATCGGTAATATATATACAGTACTTTACGACTTTCTTGAGTCCTATTTTTTTTTTTACTTTTTCCGACAATTTCCATGTTTTTTTTCTTAACAGATTGCATGGGAAAATAATCTTACTTCTGATTAAATCCATGTGGAACCCAAGATGTAGGTCACAAGGGAATTTTGTTTTCCCTTTTAACCATTTAGGGCCTTAGAATTGTCACTAGTTTCTGAGACATTCATTGACTATAGACAAGGAGGGTCTAAAAATATGCTAATCTTGTAATACCACTTGGCATTACATAATATGTATATGTAGTATTTTTGTATTTTACTCCCAACTATCTGGGAGATTCTAGGGAAACAGTTTAGGGGAAGATGAGTAAGTATAATAAAATATAAATAACTTTATCACACCTCAGAAACATCGGAGGTTCTCCTCATAAAATTAATTCTTACAAAATTATGGTTAGGCTGGGTTTACACCTCTGTTATACACTCCGTTTCATGCTTTGTCCTTGGAGCAGGAAAGCAGAATGATGGATCTGCCCCAATGGTGGAAACAAGTGGCATGAAATGGACCCCTATCACTATAATAGTTCCGTCTGGCTTCCGTCCTGCACTCTGACATGTTCCCAGAAGAAATAATACAGTGTGCTACACTATTTCTTCCAGGATTTTATGCCAAATCTGTGCTGGAGGCTCTGAATGAATCCTTTGACATAAATTTGAACCTAGCCTTAGTGTGAGATTAGGAGAAAAATGGGAGTTTTTACTCCTGTCAAACCTCTCTGCCTCTTTTTTTACTCTCAGTTGAGTAGCAATTCTTCGTTGAGCTGAAGATATGACTAATCTAACAGGTTGTTCGGGATATCATTCCTAACAATCCTATTCAAAAAGATCTAATTGTTAGGTAGCGCAGCTCTACTGGCTAACATGGTACCAAACCTTTGTTTTCATTATACCTAATGGAGGATACCAGAATGTACCATATAAGAATGGAACTGAAACATCTTCTGAAGAAGTTGGCACAACTAGACAGCAACATTTTCTTTCTAACCAGATGCGAGAAGGAACATCTAATTCCCAAAGGCCCTAGCAACCAGACTGTCAGACAAGTCTTCAACTCAAACTTGGATTAGCATGGTACTAATAAGTGGAGGAAAAGCAGCTCAAAAGGAGTCAAGCCATAGCATTTCACATCTTCAGGTGGAGCTACATGGGATGGCTGTTGGTCGAATGAGTGCCCCACAGTTGTCCCAAGATTTTGTGTACAATAGTTGTCCCATATAAAACCACCCTTCGACTGTGCTATTAATAAGATAACAAAAATAAGAATTGGAACATTTTTAAAGATAAAATAATTCCTTTGTGTTTTTACATAGAAGAGCTCATAGATAATTAGTAGTTCTATAAACCATAAGTTATGTACCTTCAGGGCTCAGTCACACGGGCGCCGATCCGCCCATTTTCCTGCACGATGAGACGGCCTCACTACGTGTGGACAACTCTCTGCATGACCGGCTCCATTGCCGGCCATGTGTTCTTTTTTCGGGCGGTGCGGAGAGTCATCCACACCTGCAGTGCGGCCATCTCATCGTGCAGGAACACGGGCGGATCGGCGCCCGTGTGACTGAGCCCTAACTCTGAAGAAGCTACAGTGACCACAAAAGCTTTAAATATCTTAAACATGGAAATACCTGCCAAGGTAATTACAGGATGTGACCAAAACTTTATGGACAGCCTTCCAAGCTATTGAGCTATTGAATTCTGGTGTTTCAGCCATAGCTATTGCATAGGGGTCAATAAAATTAAGCATTCAGCCATACAACTCCCATCAACAAACATGAGTAAAATGGGTGACAAAGTTCACTGACTTTAAATGTGGCCAGAAGCCTCCTTTGCAACAAATATGTTCATGAAATTTTTGCTAAATCTGCTCCATTCAACGGTAAGTGTAGTTATTGTAAAGTGGAAGCCTCTAGGAGTAACAACAGCTCAGCCACGGACTGGTAGACCATGCACACCATGCTGATATTGTGAGTACAAGACAACTATTCTGTTACATAACACACTGTAGAGTTACAAACTATCTTTGGAAGTGACATCAGTGAGTCGAAAGCTTAATGAAATGGGTTCCGATACTCAATAACTGTGCACAAGCCTAGATGACTGGTGACCCAGAACAATGCCAAGTTTCAAACAAACTAGCACTGGACTCTGGAGCAGTTGAAACATGTTCTCAGAAGTATCTTGTTTCACTATCTAACAGTATGATAGACATATTCTATCTAGATATTTGATGGATGCTACCTACGAGAATGCATTGTGCCTACTATAAAAAAGGGTGGAGGAGACAATTGTTACTATTCACTTTGTAGGAACAGCTTAGGGAAGGTCCTTACCTATTTCGGCATTACTGTGTCCACAGCGAGGTCCATAAAGACGTGGCTTGATGCATTTCATTTAAAAGGACTTGGGATGAATTGGAACGCCAATTATCCATGTACAGGATAGTGTTTTCACAATTAAAGGGAAATGTCAATTTTATGTTTGCTGGCAACTTGGGAAGAACTTCAACCAATTCCCAAAATTATGGAACTACTACACTCTTCATATTGAGGCAAGGCCGATGCCAGTCTCAGCTCACGCAAAACCTCCAGCGTTGTGATCTGGCATGTTTTTACCGAATGTTAAAAGATACATTAATGTTAAATTCCCCTTTCGAAAGATTAAATTGGATATTTTTTAACATGGTGAATCTAATATTTGAAAATCTAGTAGTGTAAAGGTAAAGTAAAGCTGGATGTAGAGATTTGGCCATGGAGAAGTGATACATCTCACTGCAAAGGATTATTTCAATGGATAATACTATAATACTCTCTAATTGCTTCAAAGTGTCCTAATCAGTCAGCATACAAATAAGTGTTTTAATTGTAATATCAAGCTGCTTTAGTAATACAACAATTATATATAATTTCCATGATTAAAACGGGATGACACAGGCTTTCATCAAGGCACTTAAAGGAAGTCTGTCACCTAAATTTGGCCTATTAACCCAAAATACTGTTACGTATGCATTGTCATAAAGAACCCAGCGTTACCTTTATCTTTTGCCAAAGTGTCTCCTATGCGAAGACATCGGCCAATAAGTTTCTCCCGCCCACATGTTAATGAGCCCCAGACCGCCCGACGGTAGCCCGCCTCTGCCAGTGGGTAGGCTCTCTTCCAGCTTTTTCTGCTAAAAACCACCCCCTTTCTTCACTGGGAACTTTGGCTTATTTGTGCAGATGGGGTACATTAATAAATCCAAGATACTTGTAGAAGACTCCAACTCATCTGGAAACTCAGAAACTGTTAAAATCCAATTTTTCTTAATAAATATTAGAAATGTAGTGACCACCACTTCAAAAACCTTTCTGATGCATTTTGGGTGCATGCCTGCACCCGTAGTTGTAGCCCGTGGCTATGACTAAGGGCACAGTTACGTGCCAGAAATGCGTCAGCAAGGTTTTTGAAGTGGCGGTCACTACATTTCTAATATTTATTAAGAAAAATTGGATTTTTAACATTTTTCAGAGTTTCCGGAAGATCTGGAGGCTTCCACAAGTATCCTGTGTATCTGGATGGTCAAACATGTCCGTGCTCTCATTGAAGTTTGGAGTTGGCTGGCGAGCTGGTTCACCTATTTTTCACATTAATATATCAGCCCTTAATTGAAAGCAGAGGACTTGTAATTCAAGAGAGTCTTGGTGGAGGGGAGTATTGGGCGGTTTTGCTCTGCTTCCTGCCTCCAGCATTCTTGACCCCCACAGGTCTGATTTTAGGATTTTGATGGGATGACACGATGCCTGTTATAGTTTTAAGGACTGACAGATAATTGTGGTTGAAGGCTTCAGTGGGTTTACAAATGTTAGTCTTGGAAAACCCCTACATTATCTGACCTAAACTGAGTTGTTCTAAGCTTAACAGGAGAGGCTTTAATAGATATGGACAAACATAAGTATTTAAAAAGCTGTCCCACTTCTAGCTGTTTTGCTACAGGAAAAAGACAGCATCGTACATACTGCAGTGGCCTGGGTTGGTATTGCAGGCTGAGTCCTATTGAGGTGAATGGGGCTCAGCCTGCAGTACCAACCCAGGCCACTGTACAATGTATGGCGCTGTCTGCTTCCTACAGTAAAACAGCTAGAAGTGGGACAACCCATTTAACATAATCTGATAGATTTAGCATATTGTGAATGTGACAGAATTACATGGAAGTGGAAAAGTCCATATCACGAATCCTTAGTATACCAAAACAAGACATCCTCCCTACAATGTGATACATAGATCTATAGGACACAGAGTCTGTTTTCATTCTCTTTATAATCTCTGGTTTAAGGGATGGCTTGTTCTTCGTTAAGTCGGAAGATAACTCCTTGATGAGATCTGTGTGTAATTATGTCATTTACTATACATAGCATTACTAGAATAGTAATAGAATTACTAGAGCTGTTAATAGGTGTAAGATTACATGTCATTAAAGCAACATTATCAATGACCTGTGCTTTACATGGTGTGTCTGAGATGTAAGGGCAGGGTTATTAGTCATGTATGTTGTTTTACATACTGTACATTACAAATATGTCATAATCATCTAGTCTGATCTTTTGTAAACATTGTATAAAATAATTTGCTTATACAAAAAATGGGACTGGCCTTAAAGCAATAGTACTATAAAACACAGTACTTCAATCAGGTTTTTATTATTAAAAGGGTATTTTTATTCAGACATATATGTATATAAATAATCCTGAAATATTTCATTTTTCACACTGGCCACTATAGAAGACACAATAGGCTGACACTTCCAGCTTTCTCCAGCTCACCTTCCAGCTTTGCTGTGTAGAAGTGGACAGAGTTAGCAGAGTCATGTCATTACATTTCCCACATTGTAATGATGATCGATGATAACAGCCCCATTACAATTCTGGATGACTAAGTAGGCCAGGATAAAAACACTCTGTAGGCAATTCCATTGCCTCCTTGGTCTGCAGAGGAGGGATGATACACTAAGGGTTCTAATACATGGCAGCATTTCACTGCGGCAGACCCGCCTGCGGACGCTAATCCCCAGATTAGCCAGCCATGTGGACGAGATTTGTAAAAAATCTCATCCACACAGGGCGGACAATCTGTCGCAGCAAAGCTGGCATTAGCCAGCGCTGCAGCGCAGATTTCTACGTTGAAGCATGTCAATTCTTTTTTTCCCCTCTCTATGGGAGAGCCGGCTGCAACGGAAAAGCATGCAGCACTTCGCTCCAAAATCCGCAGCTAAGTGCGGCGGGTTTTGAAGCTGAGCTAGTCCCGCGGAAATCTTGCGGTTTTTCGCTGTGGCTAAACCGCGAGATTTCTGCAGTGAATGCGTCTCGTGGGAACCCAGCATTAGTCTTTTTGGAGACTGCACTAGCCTATGAATTGGTTTCTGACCATTATCTCCAATTTATTGCAGCTGCTATACAAAGCAGGTACAGCACTGTTACCTGATAAATTCACTGTATTGCAATCATCCAGCCTGTTAAAAAAAAGAATACAGAATTTAAATGGGTTTTCTAATTATTGCACATTTTTGGACAATATACAAACCTTCTTTGTAAGGGGTAAATTTAAACCCCATAGGCAGTCCTCAGTTCTTGCTTGGACTCCATTGTCGGTAGGTTAATAAGAAGAGGAGACAGATGAAAGATGGTGACATATAACTGCAGTATCAGATTACATACAGGGTTTATTTGTAGTCTGTGGCAGGGCAGAACATGTGGATCCACTGTGTCCCAAAACCAATTTGGCTTAGGGCTAGATCCAAAGGCTGCACATAGGAGTCCCCAGTTTTCACCCTTTTACCCCACCAGTTGGGGTATGACCGTTACCCCAGAAATAGTCTTGTTACAGGGAAGCTAACACAACTTGGTCAGGTTTACCATAACACGGTACCGGAGGATGTAGACAGTGGCATGATCGTGAAACAGAGTAGATGTCAGGGCAAGCGGAATTCCTGCCTAAAGGTGGCTTCACACAGCATGGTTTTATGCGTATATAGGTGCGCAGGAATTCATGAATGGGTGAGTGCTGCCTCTGGTTGGCTGAGCGCAGGGACCAATCAGAGGCAGCTCTCAGCTGTCATTCAATAGCTGAGAGCTGCCTCTGATTAGTCACAATGCTCAGCCAATCAAAAGCAGCCCATTCAGCAGGCGCACATTTTAATACTCCTCAGAGCAGTGCAGGAGAAGAACCGGCTGGACGTGGCTGAGCCCTGGCAGCTGAAGAAAGGTGAGTATTTTTTTTTTTTTTTTTTTTATTACCATTTTTTCTTGTTTTTCAGGGAAGGGCTTATATTTAAAGCCCTTCTCTGAAAAACAATTATAGGATGCCGGCAGCTGGATCCCCTACCACAGCTGTTATCTGTGATAGCTGTGGTAGGGAATTCTTTATTCCCCGCGGGGATTTAGAATTCCTTTGCTGCATCTGCCACAGATGTGGCAGGTGCAGCAGGGAATTCTTTTTCTTCGCAGGGATGAAGGAAACATCTGCCGCATGCGGCAGATGTGTTCTTCATCCCCGCGGGGACACGGCAGTGGCGGACAGGTAAGTATTTTTTTTTTATTTTTATTTTCTTTCCACTAAAATTCTTGTTTTTCAGGGAACAGCTTATATGTAAAGCCCTTCCCTGAAAAACAATTCAGGGGTGCTGGCAGACTATTGCCTTCAATAGAGGTGCCGACAGCAGCCACGGCTCCATTGAAGGCAATGCACGGACCTTCATACACGCGTGTTTTTGTGCGTACACAGGTGTGCACATATGTACGCACTTATGTACGCACAAAAACATGCTCATGTGAAGCCACCCTTATTCTCAAACAAGCTGGGGGCCAGGCAGGCAGGAGACAGATTAACATGGTCAATATATAAGCCGAGATCAGAAGTGGAGAAGTCAAGTAAAAGCTGGGTAGAACATGGATCAATACCAGAAGAACAAACAGATGAGTACCCCTTGTGCAAACTATAGAGACTAATTGCTCAGTCACCCTCTAGTTGGGAAGGATGCCTTTAACAGGAACCTATCCAGATTGGCCAGGGACTGGAAAGATGGGTGTGAATGCTGGCACATTAAGAGGTGGCATGCACAAGTGTTTGCACCCTTCAGGCCTCAGATAGAGAGAGCAAATGACAATGGCTACGGCATATGCTGCCTGGACCAAAGGCAAGGAAATGGAGACCATGACGTAGGATGTGACGGAAATCAATGACTATGGCCCCAATACATGACAGTCTTAAACCCTGGATACACATAGGTCTGTATAGGAGCGGAATACATACAGATAGGATGATGTGTATTTGCAAAGTTGCACTTCATTATTTTTATCCTTGGCCAACACGTATATTATAGGTAAACCAGTTCATTTTTGGTCATGTGACAGAGTAGGCCCCTCAGTTTGTTGGGCCCCATAGTAACTGCTATGCCTGCTGCCATTGTAATTACCATCTTTCTGCTGAATATACTCACTATTGCGTCCTTTCACCAACTTCATTCTATGTTCACGTAGATTCCCTGTCAAGCAACATTCGAACAATAGAAAGCATATTTTGGAGGGACTTCTCATTTACTAACACTTATGGCATTAGGATCACAAATGTCTAGCTAACTACAAGGAAGGGGCAATTAAGAACCCTCGCTGTTTCTCATGAATAAGAGGGTAGTTGTCACAATGAATACGCTGAATACTATAGACTATTTTTGGACATGGTGGATATCACGCACATCTGATCCAAATACGAAACAGCTGCAGACCAATCTGTTAAAGATGCTATCTATTGTGGGTGAACTATCTTGCAAGTAAAAAAAAGTCTCTTAAAGTTGTGGTCAACATTATTGGCACCTTTGAATATTAAGTCCACCATATGAAATATCTCCTGAAATTAAAAAAGTGTTTAGTGAAGCCGCTTGGATATATAGAAACTCATATGTCTGATACAGAAAAGCGCAAGACACAAAATAAAAACTGGAAATAAAGGCTACAGAATTAAAAGCAATGCCACGACACTATTAATGGTGTAACAGCGGACAAAATCAGATTTAATGTGCTCTCGGGGGGTGTTTTTTAAATTTATTCATTATCTAGCTATCTCCCAGTATATATAAAGGGCCATATACACACAACGATTATCACTCAAAATTCGTTCAATTATATATTTTGAGCGGTAATCGTTGTGTGTAAATGCTACCCTTGTTTGCTTTTTGGCCGAATGATGATTTTTAGTTCAGCATAAAAACCATCATTTGAACAGCCACCTGATAGCAGGGACTGCATGCTGTGATTCAGCTGCTGTCACATGGGAGAACAATGGAGCTGTGAGCAGATAAGAGACCACCTGCTGTTGTTTGCATACAGCCCAGAAGCTCATTTACATATATATGAAGCTAATAAGCTACTAATGGGCATTAGTGCCCATTAGTAGTTTATGCAAAATGATTGCTCAACCTGTCATTCTCTCTATCTTTTGAACAAATTTTGAGTGATCACCTTTGCGTGTAAATGGGGCTTAAGTGACTAGTGTTATCTTGGTTAGTTATTTCTCTTTCTGAATCTCCTGTCTTCTTTTTCCTAGGATGGTCATGTGATCTCAGTTCTGACCGATTTAGGCCGCCTGCACACGACCGGGTCAGATTCCGCATGCAGGATCCCACAGCAAAATCCAACCCTGTGCCCAGCCGGTGACCCCCGCATACCTCTCTAGTTTCTTCTTTATTCTGTACTGCAGATGTGCCGTCCGTCGCAACGGCGCACATGCGCAGTATAGATTATGCCGCGCTGTCACTAGGCGATGATGCAGATCTTGCAGCTTTTCCGCAATGATGATTGCGGTAGGGCCGCGGGTCGGACGACTCCCATTGACTTCAATGGAAGCTGTCCGCATGGAATTCGCCTAGAAAGACAGCATTCTGCGATTTCTTTCCCCGCAAGCAGAAAATCGCAATTGATTTCTGCTCATTGTCAGGAAAAAACGTTTTTCCATTGCATGCTATGGAAGGTATTTGCTGCGGAATCCAGAGGCGGACGTCCACTCCGGATTCCGCAATGCAAATCTGTCCGCGAGCAGTTGGCCTTATTTTGGGGCTATAGATTCATTTTCTAGTCAGTTTCACAGACTAAAACTGTGTTGAGGCACAGACAGGCACACCTGCCACAGGTACTGATGATGATCACACAACTCCTGTCACACAGTTATAATAGAGGAGATCACCGCTCAGCCTCCTGACTGTATAATTAAGGTCCTTAGCTTATTCAGGTGAATATAGAAGGTAATGATAATTAAACTCTCACCTTCCTGCAGATAAAAATGCAATAGCCTTAACTTATTTAACTTAGCATAGAATACACACAACCATTAGTAGTATTATATAGCATGGTACCATGTCCCCGTCTTTCATGTAGTAAAATGCCGTAACCTCGTTCTTGTACGTGCACTGAGATCCTGGTGTATTCCTTGCCAGGATGTAAGATTCCCTTCCTCAGCGTTGCTAGGCTGCATTTGTCTCATAAATAGGTGCCTTATCCTGAAAAGGAGATGAGCTGTGAGGGAAAACATGGAATTCACTTGGCTCCAGCCTAGACAAGAGGACATGTATGGGGAGGATGGGCTGAAATTTGTATTTTACTTGGAAAAATAAAGACCAGGAGGTAACACTATGCACGGATTCTTTACTTAGTTCAAGATGTTTCCAAGAAGAAGCCTGAAGGGGGGGAGATGGAAATGGGGGCACATAATGCTTGAAATCTTGGGAGGATCTGCTAGGCGTTGGCTGTCAGGTCTTGGAAGACTGCCGAATAACACCTTCATATAGTATTCCTTTAACTCCTTCATTACTACTTGCTTTACATAGACTGCCTGTAACATGTAGACTTTAGCATTTATTGAAGGAAGTTTCAAAGATGGCACAAGATATTCGGTTGCCCTCGTGAGATTAGGTAACTCCCTCCCCTTCCCCTCACATTCAAGATCAATTCAAAGCTATCTTACTTCAAAAGTAGTCATACAGCGGGGAATATGCATATGCTGTATGGTTCTGTGTAGGGGATTCTATACAAACAACAATAACGTGGTCTAGATTCCAGTTCTACAAAAAGCATCGCAAGTATCATTACTTATCCGATACAGTCACAAATAGAATATAACAATTACCTCTAGTGACATCTTCTATGATTGGAGTCATTTATTTTCCTTTTCTTCTCAATTCAGCTCAGACTACCATGGTGACTTCTCATGGCAATTGATGAGATCGCAAAATTAATCAGACCCCTAAATAAATTCAGGCACTAGACCAGACGTCTAAGATGAATCAGAACCGATCAGATCCCAGACCAGACCCCCTAAACTCAGATCCAAGATCAGACCCAATAATTAATCAGGCTTCAGACCAGACTCCTAAAATAATCTAGACCCAAGACCAGAACCCCTAAATTAATCAGATCATAGAGGGGTGTACAACCACAGCCCACGAGTTGTATACAGCCCATGCTGCTGCTGATTGTGGCCGCCAGCATGCTAAAGAGAAACCCAGCTTATTGCCTGTCTGTGCAAGAACTCCAGGGCCGGCCACAGTAGGTCTGCAATGGAGAAATTGTAGTTGCTGTCAGACCAGAGAAGTAGATCTCTTTTGCCATAATAGGTTTGGAATGTTCTTTTTCTTGACCCTTATCACTAGGAAGTATGGACTTTCCAAGTCAGATTCCCAAGTTACAATCCCCAAAGTAGCCAACAATAGACAATTGGTGTGCTTCAGGACTAACTGAAGTATAGTTAGAAACAGAGCCAAGGGTCATCATCAGGAATGCAGACGGAATATGACAAGCCCACAGACGAGGTGAGGACTTAATGAGAGGACAAGCCAAGAATCGAAACAAGGAGTAGAATACAAAAACTAGACAAAAAAAATCCAAAAAAGCCGAAGAAATCCATACTTACCAACATTTTGAACTACATATTTGGGACATTTAAGCCCTGTCCCCCATGAACACCCTCAAATTAATTTAGACTTAAAAAAAAAACAAACCACTTTTTGGTGGGTTTTGCAATCCAGTTCGCAAGATTGTCTCACCAAAATCAGGACTGCTGTCAAGTATGAGAATCCACCAACAAAGCCAAGGTAGAATAAGGATCAACCTCCATGTAAAGAACAAAGCAGTATCCAGTAGAAGTAACTTGATCTCCTGGCAAGAAACTCAGGTTGAATCTTACTTTGAATAAGCCGCAAGGCCTGATGTGACCTAAAGGTAACAAGACATGACTGGTTAGATTCAGAGAGCCTACAGCCATAAGCAAGTGGGCACTACTCAAGTAAAAAGGGGTGAGTAAATTGCTTAGCAGTGTGGATGGAGGCAGAAATATGGCAAGGAAGATATGGATCTTACCACATGGTTAATTTCACAAGTAGATATCCAATGGTATTTAATCATGTTTATGCATAAGAATGTCAAAGCGCTTGAACTTGTTATCTCCAGTGATCCCATTTAAGAGAATGGAACCGAGGTGCACATAGGCATCCTCCGCTATTGACACTTTGGCGCATACTGGGACTGCATTCTCAAGGTTGGTAAAGGTTCCAACCCCCTGTGCATAGGGGGATAAATTGCTTTGGTGGTAATACCCCTTTAAGAATCTCTACACCAGCTGGATCTCCACAAGGAGAACTATTACTTCCCAAGCGCTGCCCCTCAGGCAATCATGAGGTCATCAATATCTCCACAACAAAGAAACTCAGCTATGTAAATCTCCAAGGGAGTTAGATTTTAAACTATTAGAGGACATCAATAATGTTATTATGTAATAGTTATTTTGTATTTAAGAACACGATTAAGCCTATGGGTGTTCTTTTTTCCCCTCATTTTATGCATATGAAGTGTCATATGCATGTTGCTCCTTGCAGCTTCTAGTTTACGCTCACTTTATGCGATGGCATTTGACGGGACTGAAAAGTTTTAAAAAATTGAGGCAATGACAGATATTTGGCAAGATGGGTACATTAATGTTGTAGCGTGTCTTTTAACACTTTGGTAGGTCATCGACAAACTTTATAAAGACGTATTGGAAACTCTGGAAAGCTAAATTCTGCCAAGTAAGCTAATCAGTTCTCAACTTGTACATGAAGTGTTCAACTTAGGTTTCTCAGGTCCACCAGAGGACATGATTCTGGGGGTCTACCTTCCACTGATATACAGTAGAATATGCTATCATGATAAACAGGTTAGTGGCTTCTGTGCCACTATTGTTTCAGAGCCTGGGCCCACCGAAGGATTCTCAGGTAGATTGGTGGGACAGTCTAAGTGTAGAAAAATAGAAGGTTGTTTTGACCAATATCAATTCAATTCTATTGTATGCTTTATGTTTTAGAATGAACCTAAGCTGTTTTGTCTTCACACATCGAGGGTGTAGTGGGT
Source organism: Eleutherodactylus coqui (assembly GCF_035609145.1). Lineage (NCBI taxonomy): Eukaryota > Metazoa > Chordata > Amphibia > Anura > Eleutherodactylidae > Eleutherodactylus > Eleutherodactylus coqui. The sequence continues at coordinate 30,831,841 of NC_089846.1, forward strand.
TGGCATTGATTCACCATAGTAATCAATGACAATAACTCCTGTGCCAAACATTCTAAGCTATGTTTCCATCGTGGTGAATCCAACATCAAAGGTGCACTCCACCCAAAATGAAAAACATATTTTTTGGGTGGAGTTGAGTTAGTATTTAAAAAAAGGCAAAATATTGTTTTCTACCTCTATCCTGATCCAGTTGTCATGGATGCTTTTTCAAAGATGCTTGGAAATTAGACCACTATTAGGTAGAGATTTGTGAGCTGGGATCCTGACCAAGTACTATAACAAAGAGGTATCAGTTGTCCAGCATGCTATGTTGATTGAGGTTTAACATGGAAATCTCTACTTATGCCAAGATTTCAAAGTTAAATGTTTATGGTATAATTTTTCGTTAATGGAGGACTGTGAGTTAGAGTCCTAACTAATCTTGAAATTGCTGAGTCTCCTATAATAGTGTCATTAACAATTGA